>NW_010531854.1:24550-41545 GCF_000687285.1 Phaethon lepturus | reverse complement strand
CCTGCTGAAGGCACTACATATATGCCAGGTTGGGGTTTTTTTTATATGTATGTATATAATTATCTCTTCCCAAACTACTGCTGCTTACCTTCTTTTTCTCTTTTGTCAACACACTATGGTTTGTTTTTTTTTCAAGATGGCATTTATCTGAAGATTTGACCTCAGGTTACATATGTCACAGCAAGCAAGTAGATGTTTTCTGAGAACTAGCTCTCTTCTTGCTCCCTGAAGGACCCTCACTTCTGTTGTTCATCCCTCTGGCCCACACCTGGCAGCCTCAGAGCAGGCGTGGGTACAGTGAACAGCCGTGCAAAATTCACTGACTTACTCCAGTCTGGGCAGAGCAAGTGCAGGTCTCAGCTTCTTTCCATAGTTGCATTATCTACTTAAATTCTTTTGCATTGAAAGCTTTACCGTTTTGCATCAGCATACCCAGGCTTTGGCCTTTGTCAACTTTAATTAACATTTTGAAGAGCTCAATGTGGCTCCCTTTTGAGGTTGTCATGCTGATGTAGGAGGACTTAAAAGATGACTCCTGCTGCAACACACAGCTTTAGGAATAGTGCTGGCTAACTGCCCCGGGAAGCTGATGGAAACGAGAAGCTCTTTCAGAGCAAAAGAGGAATAAGGGACAAATAATTTTATATGTCCTTCCTGCATGCACTTTGACCTTCTGTTTGCCACAGAAAAGCAGAAACTTGGAAACACGTAATTGACTTGTCTTTCTATGAGTTTAATTTTCAAGCTGTGACAGCAAACAGAAAGCCAGTGATAATCTGGTATCTGTAGCAGATACTTCAAAGCAGCTCTTCCTTTGCTTGAAACACACTGAAACAAAGCTTCCAGAATCAACATCAAGATATTAAATCCGTGCACCATAATCAGTGTGCTGACAGAGTGATGCTAACCCCTCCTCCCCTAGAGGAATTAATAAACAAGCATTCACTTAAATGGCCAAAAAAAGGGAATCAAAGGAGTATTGTGGTTTGTGAAGTGTCCCACACTGGCTTTAAGATTTTTTTTATATCGCTAAGCCCAGACCTGTGTTTTATATCAAGCCTTTCAAACCATTTATATCTGGATTATGTGCAGATCCTGAAACAGTAACCAGAGCATGATGGCCATGTGGTTCCTGTATTTGGCAAAAGTAGCTCATCTTCCTCCTCTGGTAACGCCTGCAGTTTGTAAAAATGTCTAGTTTACCAAGCTCACTGTTTCCTGTGGTCTCAGGTGGGAAAAAACTAGGAAAAATGGGCAGCTCAGTTTTGGATTTGCAGAAGAAATTATGCTTCGAAATTGAAAGAAAAGTTATAATGAAACATGTACAGCTGCAGCCCCTCTTACTAAACTAGCCTTATACTTTTTATGTAGCACAACATCATGTTATGACATGATTAGCTGGCTTTTTAACACCTAACATATTGTGTTCAGAGCATGGAGATGAGGAAATCTTTTTCATACCTTACCCAGTGTGCCATTTACTTTGTTAGCACTGAAAGCTGAGAAGGCTAAGAGCAGCAATGACTTTAACAACATCAGTGTACAGAAATGAGTGAGCAACAACAAAAATAAAGACTTCAGCTTTATCATATTTGAAAGAATCTCATGGCATTAAAAAGTTGCATTAACCACAGGAGATATGAGTAGATAGATAGCTACATGTATAATTTTAATTTTAAAGTTTCAGTAACTTTCTGAAATAATGCCTTGTCTTTTTGGTACTGCTTGATTCTTCTAATTTCAGAAGTTTCCTCTTGCTCTCTTTATTGAGGCATACAGAGTTTCAAGGCTTCGATAGGAGGCAAATAGTTTTGGTTGTGAGATGGAGCCAAAATTATTTCTCTGTTTTTTCAGGATAGTTGCAAGTAGAATCCTTCAAGATCAACCTCAGTTAAAGGGGGCTGTGGGTTTGATTTTTAATGTAAAAAATACTCCAGAAGAACCTATAGGTAGGGAGTAATGTTTTTCCTCACACTTTCATCATTTATTAACAGAGAGTTAATAAAGCTTTAAAGAGACATATCTAATGATCTTTAACAACAGATGGTAAAACTCACTTACCCAGTTTACCCAGTACTAGCTGTAAATGAGGGTCCCTCAGGAGAACCAGCCACAGAATGGCTCACTTCTTTTAATAATACCAACCTCTGTTTCTATGGAAACAGCACATCATGTTTGCTGCTTGCAAGACATGTGTTTAGCCCCTTTTAAAATAAACCGTGTTCTCTTTACATTGTTTTTAAGACTGAAAGAAGCACTCTGCTTCCAATACACCAAATTATTAATCCGTCTCCTTCCCCTCTAAAAAAAAAAAAAAAAAAGAAATGCATTGGATGTATAGCCTGTAATTGCTAATTATTGTGAGAATTAACGGCCTTTTTGTAGGTTACCATTTCTAAGAACAATGGATATCTCACTGCTCTATGGCAGGGCATTGGAAATTTTGGAATTGTGGCTAAAACCAAATGCTATCCTGTTAAAAATGGTAACTGTTTGGCTTCCTTAGACACATAATGCCCTGCGTGCTTTTCCGTATGCCAGAACTTGGTAATTTGCACCAGCGTACTTTGAAAGTGTTTGCTCTGCATGTTGCTAGATCCTTAAAGATGCTAAAAGGCCATGTGTCAAATACCTCCTGTGTCACACATGCGTGCGTGTACTTACCTGTGCCCGTACTGGGCCAGCAGCTTTTCAGCCGGAGTCACTACTGAAATTAACGGGGTTCTCCTCCCAAGTTGCCCGTATAAAACAGCACTGGGTAATTATATTGCCCATAAAATAAGATGTTAAAAGCTGCAACTTGTGTATGTCATTAATGGGTGCTTAGATTGTACTGAAACAGTTTTGTAAGCCGATGAGTTTACCAGGAAAGATTTTTTTATAGCTTGCTGTATCTCGAGCAGTGAAAATAGACTGGCCTGTTTCAAGCTGTGATGGAATGGAGGTTTACAGAGCTTGGACAGCCAAAGGGATGGCATTACAGGGTTGTCAGAGTAACAGGCCTTGGAAATCTGCACTGTTTACGTTTAAGGGGAGAAGTCAGCTGGAGGCAGACATCTGAGGCATGTTGGATTGATTTGCAGCTTAAAAGCAGATTGTTTTGGGGGAGAGAAGAATGGAATTCTGGATCACATCTGTCTTTCAGATAATATGACAAAAAGATGTTTTCTTGAAAAAATGGTATTAACGCAGCCCTGCTTCAGCCGCAGCACTTTCAAACACCTGGTGAAACACAGCCCCACCTTCACAGTACGTCATTAAGAGAGAAAGTTGGTGTCATGACTGAAAGCAAAGCAAACCAGTCTAATCCAGTGAAAAATTCCAGAATAAAAAAGAAGAGTTATTCAAGGTTTAAAGAAAGATGCATCAAGCATATTTCGTACTTCATAGGGTATGTGAATACCTCTTTTTGAAATCTGAAGAGGTTTGATCCTACATTTCTCACTCAGCAAGTTACCCTCATTGACTGGGGCTTTCTTCAATGCTCATGAGTCAAGTATAAAAGCATAATTTGCATATTGAACTTAAAAAACAACACTGTGGTGAAGATGGGTTGGGCTGAGGGAAAAAAATCTCAGATGCCATAGAACATTGCCAAGAACACATGAAGGATTCCCAAAACTTATAAATTAACTCTCTTGATTCACAATACAAACATGGCTGATGATAGAAAAATAAATGCCTCTGTCTTAGTCTTGTGGAAAATAGAAGTTTTACAGTGTTAGGAAGCTTTTGATACTTCTGTTTCCTAGTAATTCTCAGGAGTTATTCTCTGTAATTTGTTACTGCAATGGAATTCCTTGCCTGTTCGTTAAATAATACTTCTCCTTAGCCAATTTGTGAAGATCTGCAATTTCCTGTCTGCTCCTATTGTGCTAAATTGTATTTCATCTCTTATTACTGTAGCATTTTCAGTTCTCTATTGATCAATATGGTGCACTGTCATTTAAAGGAGGATATTTTTGCTGGAGTTGAAAAGGTTTTGTACAAGACAGTAATTTTCTCTCGAGTCGTCTTTCCATCTGCCTTGTTCTATGCTATTTCTCTGGGTCTTCCCTTTACAATGAAAATTTTTAATATAAGCTTTTAAAAACAGACAGGGTGTGTCTCTATTACAGTCAAAACTGTTGATTAAATGGGTAGACATATCAGAATTTTTTTTTTGTCAGTTCTCCATAGCTACTTTAACCCTCAATTCCACATAATCCGAGATACTTCTGGAAGCAACTATTTAGTCTACAATAATAGGGTCTTTAGGCCTCTCCATTTTTAGTTTCTGTTCAAATAAAAGTATGTTCTGGAATCATCTGGGCATTTCTATGTAATTCTGTACTGGAGGATACAGACTGTCAATGTGCCTTTTGATTTGCCCTGCTCTCTTCCTATTGAGGAAGCAGCACTGGCAGACTATATGTCATCTTTTCTAGCACAGCTATAGCAGACTAGATGTTGTGTCCAAACTGGTGTTTAGTGAGCTGATGGTTTCTCTGCTGGAACCCAGGCTGTCAGAGAACACTCTCCTGCCTGCTCTTTCCTCTCAACATCTGTTTAAAAAGACAGGACTGGATGCAGAAGGAGAAAGTACAGGTGAAAAAATGCTTTTCTATCAACAGCAATAGCCAGAGTAAAATACTTGGCTCCAGTTCCTGAAAAATGTAAGCCTCTGAGTGAACTTTTTTCAATAAACAGAAGAGGAAATACGGTTGTGCAAATGTCATGGAGGATTAGTCTAGTCTGTAATTGTTAAATTATTTCTTCCGGTTTGTTGATCCTCAGCCAATTTCGGAAGGCTGGCATGCAGGATGATGGATACACATTCAAAAATATCATCTGAAGTATCACAAAGTCATCGCTTTTAACGCCAGGAGGTACTATGCTTATGTTGATCTCCTGTCTATGGTAAACCAGGAGGATGCATCCAGTAAATACAAATTCATGCTGAAACCCATCAGGTCTGTCTACTTGACTTCTTCAATCTTTCTTACATGGTTATTGTCAATATTACTTGTTTACTTTCAAGTATCAATTACAGCAGTGCGAGGATTTCTTTTCATATTTAAAATCTTCTTTGTTTTGTTAAATTTCTACAATTTGTATGACATGATATGACAGTGTTTGGTTATACTCAGAATTGTAATTTTTGTGCTACTTTTGCACCAGTAATTGTAGTAATAGCTGTTTGTCCCATCCATGGGCTGTGGAACAGCTGAGAAGCCGTAAAAAGAGTTTACAAACTGGACTTCTCAGTGATCAAATATGGTTCCAATACATAGTTCAGCAAGGAAAAGGAGGAAGTTTCTGCATCCACATTCACCAAAGAAGAAAACGAGGAAAAAGGGTCTTTTATTACTTGCAGCATTAAAATGTAATCAACATTGTACACCAACATATAAAGGGCAACTTCCATTATAACAACCATTATCATAGCCTTAATTTTCATTGAAGATAAAAACAGAAGGTGAAGGGACAAAGCACTAATGAAGCATTTAAATACGGATTTCTCTCTTTTTAGTAATTTTCTCTTTTTCTTTTCATTTGCACTACGTGAAATATTGTATGGGATGATTTGCAAGGACATCACCTGCTATTGCACTTCCTTGCAAATTATTCTGAAACAGGAAAGCCTTTTAGCAGTGCTGCCATGTTCACACTCAGCTTTTAGGTTGCCTTTCTGGCCACAGCATCACAACACTGAGCCAGACAACATTGCTAGAAACCCTAATATGGGAAGCAGAGTAGCCGTGGGGAGCAGTGGAGAGAAAGGTTGCTCCTTGCAGCCTTCCCTTCTTCTCCTACTCAGTGACCGTTGGATAAACAATGTTCAAGCACTACAGCATGATCTGGTTAAAAACAATTTTTCAAATACAGTCTGGTGACTTCAGCCACAAGATTTCTCCCATTTCTGGAATCTTTCAGATTATGATTATCTTTTACAATTTTGAAGACCCTTCAACATAGCTCTAGGTGGTCCATTCAGTCCTCATTTGGTTTTTTAGACCAGCCTACATAAAACTGTCTCACAATCCCAAGTAGGCTTCTGCTATCTCAGGCAATTTAGAATATAAGTCCCAGCCCCTGAACCTCATTTGAACCATCAGATGCAGCTCAGCAGCAAGTCCCAAAGCTAAATGTCAAGGTGGTGCTGTGAGCAAGCTGTGAACTTGATGAAGAGAATACCCAGATGAAAGCCATGACAACCACTGCTGCTTCCAATGTCCAGCAAATGCATGCAAGCAACTAGATCTACAGTTCTGTTCTTTGGTTATGCTCCCTTTTTCACTAATCACAGCATTCCAGTGCAAGTTTTGTGGTACTACCTAGCATTTAGCCTAGCTAGGGACAGGTAGTGACTGAGCAAGCACTAGGATTTGAAGACGGAGAAAGCGTAAAAGATAATACAGAAACCCTTCAACAAGGTAATGAATTAATGAATATGGAAATGTGACAGTGATGAGTGATAGTATGGAAGCATAAAAATGTCATATAAAGTAAAACTGACTTGAATAGCCCCGTTCTCCAAACAAAACCATAATGATTCTCTTAGTTCTTCCTTGGTTGGAAGATCAGAGCTTGACCCATACCGAAAATCAAAGTCGTGCATGTTCGTACCCCTTTTGCTAGAGTCCCATGCAGAAATTCAGCTGACATACAAGGGGGGAGTGTGAAAATGCCAGCTGAAAGGTTTTTCTCTTGAGGTTTGTTTTTGCCAATCCTTAGGGCTTAGAGTTTGGACAATATACCGTTGTCCCAGAGGCACACCAGTTAAACCTAAACCTGAAGGATAATCAGTTGAACTTTGACAAGTTTAAACTTATGGACATTTTCTTTCTTCTTCTTCTCTTTAAAAATCTACCTTTTATTAGAAACCTATAAACTCTTCTCCACATTTTATAAAATACAGAGAAAGATCCTATGTTAGTGCATGACATTCACTCACTTCAATTTTTTTTTTTCCAAAATTAGTGTTTTCTGTAAGTTTGTATATTTTTGTCTGTGAAATAGTACTGAAGAAGTGAGAGGAAATTCAGTACTTCTTTGCTGACCCCTGTGAATCTCATGCAAACTGGGGCATACGTGCGTGCATGCGTTTGTGTGTGTACGTGTGCATATGTACTAAACCTTCTTATCACAGGCTCTGACACCTTGAGCTTCCATCATCTGCATTTCAACTTCCAGGATAGGCAGAATGGAAACTAAGAATGATGCCAAAACATACTTGTAGGTATTTGTGCAGGGAGATTTACATTTTTAAAATAGAAATCCAACCACTGACATTTTACCTGTGAATCAGTCTGGATCTAAATACAGAGGCAAAAAAAATGTGGGTTTGCTATTTATTCAAACAGACACTCATCATAGTTGTTCTCTGATTTGTCTAGTTCATCTCTTTTAAATCTCTGGTTTCACGTTGACATGATTTAAAAATCTATTTTGGTTTTCTACTAAGTTGTGCAAACACCTGTAAAATTGCAATGTCTCTAGAATGCCACTTCTGGCTGAACAGCTTTTTAATGAGAAACCGAAACAAAGCATCCAGGTGTTCTTTTAAGCCGTGTCACCACTGTTAGCAACCAGATTTCTCTTGTGTCCCTAATTCTTTACCAATATTCATCAGTATAATTGCATCAGTCTTCCTTCTTGGCTTATGTAAAAAGAATAGGGGAAAATGAGGACTTTTTATTGTCACCTACCTGTTACAGACTTGCCAGAGACTAGAATTTGCAGTAAGGGTTTAAGATTATGCTTGTTACACGATTGCTAGGATACGTGGTCAGGATCTCTGCTTTTAAGGACAGGATACTTACATACTTTTATCAGAGACTGGTAAAACCTAGATATAAGTGGGGACCTCCAAGGTGCAGACAGTACTGCACTGCAGATTTGGCTCTGCTGCTCCTTCTGCTGTCCCAGGAACAGCAGGAAACACGCCTTTTACAGGGAGGATTTCAACTTTGTAGCCTTCTCTAAATGCATAATTTCAAAACGTTAGATTTACTTCAGAGTAAATTCCCTGCGGGAATAGGAAGCCAGAACAGATCTCCTGATTCATCGGCGCCAGTCCTCTGCTTTGTCTGTAATCTCAGGCAATCACATCACACGCTCTTTTAATGGCTGTTTAAGTGTCATCTCAAAGCTAGGTGCGCTTAGGTATTTTGTGCATTAAGAGACTCTCCCAAAATGGTTCTTCGGCTAAAACCTCATAATTTCTTAGTCTAACAAACTAAATCTAACAAACAAAAGCTTTTTCTTTCGTACTTCATAGGCTCCCTGACTTAAAACCAGTCTTGTTTCCACCTCAGGCTGGGTCATTCCCACTCCCCTTTTAGCCATCCAGCCTTTCGCCTGGTATCCCAGTTTTCATATCGGTCCTTTCCCCTGTCCTGTAAGCTCTCTCTGTGTTCTTAAATATTCTTTTTTTGACATGGTTTAAAGATTTTCTGTAAATATTTCCCCTTCTTGACGTGACTGAAGTTCCAGGTAGGTCGTGGTTGAATCTTTGAGTACAAACATTTACTTTCAAACCCTTGAACACCCCACACTCCTTCACCAACTTTGGATTTACCACCATAAGCTTTGACTCCATTCCACCCTCATGATTTCTTCCAGGATTTGTAATTCAGCAGGAAGCATTAAAAGTGTTTGAGCTCATCAGGGCACGAGGCTTGAAAGCGTTAAGTATGAGGTGTCATGAAAATGTCTGAGATGAGATAACTACACAGCAATCTATCAGCGACAAGAAAAATAGAGTGGACCAGAAGATGTTGCCAGATTTGATCTCCCTGCATCCTCATAACTCAGTTTTTATGCTGGGGAGGAGGTTTGTTCCAGGGAAGGGAATAAGTAGGGCTGGCAAGAGGTCAGACAAGAGTCTGCTCAGGACACCACAGAGCTGCTTACAAAAGCAGAAATACCCTGACTGAGGTGATGGCAGCTGGTGAGGAAGTAGCTGAAAAATGGTAAAACGTGTAAATTCAAATACATCAAAATGCAATCTAACAGAACTTCTGAAATGCCCACAGTGCCCGCACAGTCTGGCACAGCCTGCCGAGGTCCAGCACGTAGTCGGTTTTTTACCACTTCCTCTTGTAGCCTCTTTCTTTCTGTTAACCACAACAGCAGCTACTATGTTCAGCATAAACTCGGAGCTGCGTGAGACAATTCTGTAACTAAATAAGTGATTGAAAATGTTTTTTGCCTTCAAATAAACTGTGAAAAGTCTGAGCTGTAGAGCAGATGAATGAATACTCCGGAGGCTTTGCCTTTTTATGTATTTAATAGCATAGCAATCTGTGGGGGTGATGTTTTGTATCAGCTGAAGGAAATTGTATACATCTAATGCACACCATCTAGCTGGAGGCATACTTACAATAGATGATGCTTCGCAAGATGTCAATGCGTTCTTTAAGTGTTCAATTATTTCGGGTGTTTAAGGGAATCGTACATCTCAGGCTCATTACCGTGAGATGAAATATGCTTTAGTGCATGATTCTGTTTCTTAGAGTGTATTGCTCTAGTATTTAAACATGGGGAAATGATTACTTTTCAGTCATGAGTTTTGATTTCTTAGTTTTGTAGATTTAATCAGATCCCGTTTATTTAAATATACAAAATTACCTTGTGATTTAAAACACGCAGCTGGTTATGCTGGTCAGTGTTTAATACAGTGAACAAATCACTCCTTTTTCATGTTACAGTTTTTGTGGTACTTTATATCATGGTTAATAAAAATGACATCATTTTCCCTCAGTACTTTTCCTTTTAAAGTGCTGTAAAGCCTTATCACATGTATAAGGGCAATGTGAAATCTCTTGGCACCATACCAAGTTATGACTTTTCCAGTATATGCATATGTGAACTACTTTGTGTCTGGAAAGATCTCCTTTATGCACTGCATGAGATCTGCTTAAATCTGTGGGAATAAAAAAATCTTTTAAGTTTGTTATACCAGTGAATGTTTTACTCTTCCAACATTCTTTCTTCTTCCTTTAACCACTGTAGGAGTGGCACTGTAAGTGGAAAACATATGCAACCAGCATCATAGTATCTATACTATCTTAGTCCTAATGTCAGCTAAAATTTGGAAATCTTCAGTTAGGCTCCCAAACTCTACTAAATTACTGTCCTGTTGAGGAGTACCAATACAGATCCAAGTTTGAGGAGTCCTTTCAGTATTTAGCATTCTATTCAAATGCACTTATAGTAGTACAAATTGGGACAGATTGATTTTAAATTTTTATCATCTGTTTCACAAAATGAGGAAGAAAGTAGTAACTCTGTATGCACTTCATTATGTTGTGTGGTGTTTAAATTTTTTTGCAGCTGACCACAGTAAAATCGTCCCTGACAGGTAAGTCAATTAGTTGAGCAAAAAAGAATCTACCTGAGGCATCCTGCTCCCATCCCTCCCTACACAGCTGGCTCTGTCCTGAGGAACACCTATCACTGAGGATTTCATCCAGTTCCTGACTCAGAGGTTTAATATGAATAAAGAGTAGATTCCTGTGTACTTGGGATTCTGTACCCCACAGTAAACCCAGAAGATTTATTGCATGTGGCTGCAGGGAACTTAAGCTGATTCTCAAAGCATAGCCCAGACGGCGCTTTATTTTTCACAGCACCTGGTCTGTTGATCATTCTCAATATTTTCCCATGATGATGCTTCATTATCTTGAATGGGTGATTCAGGAGGCCATCAAGGAATAGGCACACCAACAGAGAGGAAGAGGAGGTTCAGTGATGAAAGCGTATCTTGAAGTATGTTAATGGCAGAGAACAAAACTCTTCTGTGAGTGTTTGATCATGTATGCATTCTCGTTGTAAGTGCTTCCAAATGGCAAAATCTCTTTTAGCTTCTCTGGAGGAAGACCTAGAAGTCTTCAAGCTAAGAGCCACCACTACTGACACACTCTGCTGCCCAAACTGTCATTGAACATAGGCAGTTGTCACGACATAATGCACATATCTCTGCGGCCGCTGGGAAGATCAGGTGTCCGCAGCTTGCTGTGGCCACAAAAATCTCTGCTTGCTACTTGGCATGTAGGCATACATAAGTTTTCTTTGTGTTTTTAAGAGGAAAAAATGATGACTCAGTATTGGTGACTCCCAGCTTTATGAGAACTCTGGGGAAAGACCCTGGTTTTAAATCATTGGAACTGGAACAAACCAGTAGCACCACCAGTGAGCCTGGGCTCTTATGGAGGGCCCACATTTTGCTCAGTGGTGATGTAGGTGGTATCTACCAGAAGAACAGCAGCGAATTATCTGCTTGCAGCCCATGGGAGGGATCAGGCTTGCTTGAACTGAGGGAGTGGGACAGCAATTTCATTAAATGATTGTGTTTGCAATGTGCTCGTACTATATATGTTGCCCATTGATGACAGATGCCAGTCATTTCACAAAATGACTGGAATTACAACATTAAACTATTTGACCATTCCATGCTGTAATTACATGACACCAAAGCATTTGGAGCATTGCATGTAATGACTACCATGTTATTGGCAAAATTCTGTTCTGAAGCCCAGTGCCATGACATCCTACTGCATGAATGTCCTGCTCGGTGGACAGTTCTGCAGGAAACAGAGTCCCCAGCAAGTGATCGGTGAGCAGTTCATCGCAGGGGTTTTTATCATGAGACAAGCTAACCTCACCAATAAGCAGCCTGTGTCTCAAGGCACTTTCCAGTGGGAAACGCTGTATTGTAGCCGTTCCACAAGACACAGGTGAGCGGCACAAATGGTCACAGATGGTGACCTCTTCCACTTCCAAGTGCCCCCAGTTGCTGGTGTACAGCGATAGGACTGAATCCAGAAAAACATGATCTAGCCTAAAAGTTTTTTTCTACCTGAGCACTGCCTGGTCCATGTGAAACCTGGACATCTCTCAGCCAGGGGACTTTCTAGTGGGGATACACAGGACGTACTTGCAGCACTGCTAGCACCTCATTATTCAAAGGACTGGGCAATCCATGGAAAAGGCTATAACTCAAGCTCAAATTAGATGCCTGTTTAACGTTCATCTCACTGTGGACTTACTGCAGCCTATGGATATCAACGGCCACCTACACAGGGAAGCTGTCCTGCTCTTCACACTCATTTCTCTCTCTGTTATCTGCTGTCTTTCAGAAGGCAGCCCTGTCTCTGTGCCTGAAACTGCTCTGGATCACCATGCTTACACTAATATTACTGTTCTCATCAAGGTTACACCATTTCTTTTTGATGAGTCTCTGAACAGATTCACCAGGAAGTTCCCCACCTACAACGACCTGAGAGGCCCGTAACTCTTCCCTGTAGGGATCCCAGCTGCCTGGCGAGCCCCTCACAGGAAGGCCTCCTCCAGGAGTCATCCACCTTTACCTACAAAACACCACTGGGAAATATGAGGGAGACCACACAACCCAAATTTCTGATACGGAACGTATGGTAAAGTACAATCAACACAGTGAAGCTGGAAGAATATGGTCTTCCCCATCGCAACGGCTAACAGAGGCAGCGGGGACCTGTGCTGCAGAGCAGGCATCGCCGCAGGCAGAGGTGAGCTTACCCTGCTATGAAAAAGTGTAATTCTCCAAGAAATGCACAGAGGATCATTCGACTTCTCTTGCCAGTATCTTCTGATGATGAGATTATAAAGAGAAAGAAGCTTATGTCAATGCAAGAAGCTGTTCCCAGATATTCTGGCACTAAAAGTTTTCAAAAATGTAGTTGAAACAGCCTGAGAAAATATGAAACAAACAGATGCAAATGTTTCAAAGCAAAACAGAAGTGTAAAAGTAGATACCTCAATCACGAAAATAAACTTCACTCTATGAAGCAGCATTTATTGCTGTAAGTTTAGAAATATAAGATTCCATGATTTTGTCCATAAATATAATGGAAAAGTAATTTTTATGTACCCTTTTGAACTAGAAATTGATAGAAAATAGGTTTTTCAAAATAATGCCTAGTGGGTTTTCCCTATCCCTTTCGCAGAGTAACTGATATTTTCAATCTTTTTTTAATGACCAGTTGCTGTAAAGTATAAACTCAGAAAGAAAAGCTGAGCGCAATTTGATTCAGAGTACAAAGTAAATCCCAAACCTGAAATTTTGGGGAGCAAGCAGAACCCCATAAGCAGGAAATCATTTATGTGCAGTCATAAATCTTAAAAGCACTATTTTTATCACCAAGAAAAATCAGTGATGACTCATTTTGACTTTGTGCATTTGCACATCATCTTGTTTTCTTTGTTAGTTTTTCTTTCTCCCCTACATAGACACTCTTCAGAGGATTAGAGCATTGTCTCTACATATTTTTATTCTCTAAATGCCACCAAAACATATGAAATGTTTAGAGGAAGGATGAAAGCTTTGTGCTTAGCACAGACTGTGGTAGGTCTGTTAGCTGGCAAGCTACTGACAGGTATTGACAGGATTCCAAGTCAAAAGTTGAGATGCAGGAACGGAAGATCAGGTGGGGATTTAGCGTAGGGGTGCGTAGCTTTACACGTATCCCAGTGTGATACTGGAAAGGCTGCTGAGGAAAAATGGCGATTGGGGGCAAGATGTTGCATCTGCCTGGAGCTGGATGTCTAAAGGAGGCACCCGGAAAGAGGACCAGTGGGTCAGATGATTAATTTTTCTCAAGGGTTGGATTTGAATCCTAGACTGTGGGCTAAGTGCTCCTCATCTTGGAGTGCTGGTTTGGCTTCACCACAGGCCACTGAAGCTTGGATCAGTTTCAGCTTATAGGAAAGAGGCCAAAATGGATATTTATGAAGTCAAAAGCATTGGGTTTTTTTTGCATGAGTCACCTGCTGTATATTCATGCTTGGTGAAGATGGCAAGGAAGAAGTGGTTTTAGGAGCGCTTCCTCACCAGCGCAGGGAGTGGCTTGAAGTCAAGCTGGACACATCCCTTGTGGTCTGTTTGTGTCTGTATTTTCAGTGTCTTTGCTATACCTGCTCTGAAATCATGTGTGTCACGTCTGTCTCCAAACCTTTCTCTGCAATTGTTTATCACTCAATATATCTGGCCTTCAGGAATTAATTTAATAGAAGACTAATCAATTAACACTTTTTATAAAGATCATACTTTTCAGTTGTTGATCAAGCCAAACACAAATCACATTTTATATTAAGGTGACAGATGAAGGAAGTGAACATGACAGGGGTGGGCACTGCATTGGGCAATTCTTGCACTGTAGTCATGTTTTCTTACTGCCAACCTTACATTTTTCTAGGTTCATTCCCCAGGATCTTTGTTAATGTACAGATCATGATATCATAGAATAATTTAGGTTGGAAGGGATCTCTGAAGGTATATTGTGTTGTATCCTTCTTGAGAAAAAAATATAGGGTGACATTTTCACAATTAGAGGGTTTTCTATTCCTCTCCACACAGGAAAAGGCTTCATCAGAACGAACTGTTTCTTAACGATTGTATTTGGGGTCAATAAATCAGATCACATGTTTACTAGGACCAACCCATTCATTCCCAGGACTACTAGGCCAAATGTTAGTATCAGTTGCACCATATTTACTTAGCTGTGTTTGGAATGAGAATCTAGCTTTCATACCATTTTACTTTTTGAAAATTGGCTTAAAAAAATGAAGTGGAATTATAATTGATAGTGGTCTATACAGTACCGCAAACTACAAATAGCTGGTCTTTCTAAAGTAGTTCTTTGTCCTCCTGCATGATGCTGTGAAATCTGCCACAGAAATGGTGTAAATACTTTGATTCACAGGATTTACACTTCAGAACTTGAAATACTAGTTTTAGTTCAAGGCTTCATCAAAGCCACGGCATTCTTCTGAAGGTTTTGCCCTCATATCTCTCTAGCCCTCAAAATGCATGCACCACCAACAGTTGTAGAGGAGAGTTGTCCTCAAAGAGACGCCCCAGCGACCACTTGGTTAGAGCGTTTGCCTGCTAATGTGTCAAGAGAAGGTCTGTGTGATGTTTACTAAAGGTTGAGGGTGCACACATTGTTGAGTTTGTGGGTTTGCAGAATGCGTGAGCTGTCAATAGGCTTAGGATATGGGGCACAGAGTTGTGCAGCCCACAACTGATGATGATGTGATGACATCTGCAAGTCACCGGTGGTGTAATGGGCCCTGACACTGATCTTTCTCATAAGCAACTGACATGTGGGAAAGATCCTATCTATTTGACTGCTTGCATAAAACCTTATAATAGAAACTTTTCCTCTGATTTTTCTAAAAAACCTGTGGGAGAAAGTGGATGCAGTGTGACAGTGGAAAATACAGTTTCAGCACAATACCCAACCGGCTTTGCACGCGGCTATTGCTCAAATGAGAAAAAACGAGTGTCGTGAGCCAGCTGGACACATCTTTTGCCCATCTGCTCTGTATTTATTTATTTTTTCAACATTTGATTTACTGTTTAATGTTTATATTTCTCATATTTGGTACTCAGTGGAGAACTACAAAAAGCCGTCAACGCCTTCTTCCTTCCCAGCCACCCTGGTATTCCCACAGTCAAACATGGCTGTCAAACCAAGCAGAAGCTTTGTCACCAAGCAGATTGGCATTTTATTTATGTGCTTATAACACTTTCAATAACTGTATATTCTCCAGCTATCTTCAGGCACTCATCACACCAGTAGCATAATATTCTCCAGGATAAAATAATGTCTAATTTGACTTGGGAGTTTTCTCCTTTCCTTTCAAAGAATAATTAAATTTCTAATAGGTGAACAAATCATAATCCTAAATCCAGTACAGGAGCAATCCTAAATCCTCAAACCCTTTCTTCACTTCCCACCTCGAAAAGACAAGAAACGTAATGTATTTATTCTTGGAATATTTAACAGATATTCTTGGGGGGAGAACTGGAGGGAAGTGAATCCTAATGCTGAAACTGTCTCATGGGATGTGCCTTTCAGTTCCTGTTTAAGTCAGTCATTGCATCTCTGGGAATTGTCAAGGCTGCTAACCTGCTTTGGAAAGCAATTTCACAGATACAGTCTCAATAAATTAGTTTAGTTTTGTTCTTACAAGACTGTTTCTTCATACTTGTTAATATTTGTGTTGTAGCTCTGCTGCTGAAGGGACACAAGAAAAGAGAACTGTGAGAAGAAAAGGGTTACCAAGTGATCATAACCTTAATAAGCATTTAATGATGCAAGAGATCCCCTAACAACCACCACTCCTGGCAGCAGGAAGAGTTAGAGCCAGACCAGGTTGTTCTTGCTTAGAACAGCTAAATCCTAAGCACTCCCAAACATCTGACCTAGCAAGTCTAGGAAGCCTATATGCAGGAACTGCAGTTTCCAAGGGGCTGCAGACCACGATACGTGGTTTGTGATCGGTTTTACTGTAGTTCAGCAATGAGCACCATCACAAGCACTCTCTACCATTTTTGCTGGGACAGGAATACGATCTGAAATTACCAGTTTTACCAGCACTGGAGGGAAATCTGATTTTCCCTGGAAGGAACAACCACATGAAGTATTATCCTGCACGTCTAAGCTTGGCAACGTCTGCCATTTTTTCATTAATCAATTTCACGTGCCATTGCTTGGAAGTCCGCAGCTACTCAGCTCTTACCTGTTGCCTGAATTTCTCATCTTGTATCCAATATATGGGTAAGCAACTGCATACACACAAAGCAACAGGGAACAATCCACTTTTTATCTGCAGTCATACTGTCATGCCATGACACCAGTTCTGGATTTGAAGTTTCACTTGGGTTTGTAAATACTTGTTGGGGAACTGCAACAGTCATCCAGACAGGACAAGGAAGGAGGATTGAGTTTGCACCAACCATGAGGGCAGAGCGAGAGGTGGCCAGCATAGCAAGTGCTCCTGCTATTGCCGTATATTGCCTGAGTAGCATGAATAGGTTACTACAAGTAGCATATATTTCCTTTTAGATATTTAGGTATTTTGTTATTTAAAACATTGTTAGTGAAATCACAGTATCCAGTTTATTTTGTTATGGTGATGGTGGGCTACAGAACAATCCAGGTTTCCTGCTTTTCATCTTGTACA
>NW_010531854.1:23193-24519 GCF_000687285.1 Phaethon lepturus | reverse complement strand
CTGCTGTTCGCTTGATTTCCAAAACTTTGATGCATTGTTATTTTCAGTACCTGGGCTAAGACACAGCTTTATAGACAGTGGTCACAGTACGATGTATCAATGAATTTGGATTTCAGTGGATTTCATTTTTCCAGAAAAAAAGGACACAGAGTGGAATTGTTTAGGGAAAAAGTCAAGATAGTATTTTTAGTAACAAATCCAGTCCTCCTGAGCTGCACGGAAGCAGCAGTATTTTTACTGCCAGGAGAGCTCCAGCAGGACTGGGCTGCCCAGGGATATCCCAGAATCAAAAGGCAGAAAATGCTCACGTCACCGGAGTTAGTTGGTCAGGAGAAACAGTGCCAAGACAATTCCCAAGCAAATTTGCTGCAGGGCCTGACAACAAATAGATCAAGGCTGCAGGGGTTGGGCAGGACAAAAAAGGTTACGGGGCACATGTATAGTCCTGGAGATCTTGAGAACGATCTGAAAAGGTTTAGATACTTTTGGCATATGTTTAGGGCAACATCAGGCCCACTCTCACTGATGCCAGCTGCCTGGCAATTGCACGCTGTAACACGCAGGAGACATAAGGTTGGGATCAGCAGGGCCCTTGCCTGCAACCAGAGAGGTGCATTCCACCTGATGCAGCTTTTTGCCTCTTAGCCGATCTCTGTCACAAGAGGAGGGCATGATTTAAAGAAGTTCTAGTTTTATTCCTTCTGATTTCATGACGCAAAGTCACCAGATATAGTCAAGAATCTACCTGAGAAGAGAAAAAGTATTTCTGAAGTAAACTTCTTAAGCTCTGTTACTGGTACTATGCCAAGATTATCTTTATTTCTGTATGTGTAGGGCCCAAGATTTAATAACATTATATTTAATCAGCAGAAAGCACTTTTGCAATTAACTTTATTTGGAACAGTATCTGGCTTTATAACATTGATTTTGCACTTGATTGGATTGATTGTTATACTGCTGTAGAAGGACCACAGCATTTTATGTATGATAACTACTGTTAAGGACAAAGCAGACTTTAAAGACTTACCACCTGCCATGGCTACTACAGGTAACTAGGAGAAACTAGAAATAGCTGCAAAAATTAATATCATAGAATTGTTTGGGTTGGAAGGGATCTTTAGGGGTCATCTAGTCCAACCCCTCTGCAGTGAGCAGGGACATCTGCAACTAGATCAGGTTGCTCAGAGCCCCGTCCAGCCTGACCTGGAATGTTTCCAGGGACGGGGCATCTACCACCTCTCTGGGCAACCTGGGCCAGGGTTTCACCTCCCTCATTGTGAAAAATTTCTGCCTTATATCTACTCTGAATCTACTCTCTTTTAGTTC
>NW_010531854.1:0-23162 GCF_000687285.1 Phaethon lepturus | reverse complement strand
CCGTCGCTATACCCCCCCCCACTGTCCTGCTGATCTTCATGGCCTTTGTCATGAACCCAAACATAATTGATTGTATTTCATGCGAAGTGCTGGTGTTTTCTTGTTTCTATATTAGTATCCAGCACCAGTGCCGTAGGATCAAAGAGAAAACGCTAAACCCTGGAGAGAACTGGCAAGAACAAAAAGTTCCTCCAAAAAAAAAGCCTGTGTCTGTGCTTCCCTCCCCAAATCTCCCTCGCAGACCACCTTAGGCAAGGCAAATGCCACCTGACGTGTGGTACCGGTGAATCAGCGTGACTAGCCCCGCGTGCTGTGCGCGAGTCCTAGTTGGGTTTAAGGTACCTGATGATAGCTGAATCTCCTGCACCCACTTCAGCCAACTCGTGTGGGAGGTCTGAACGTAGGTGCAGGGAGAAAAATTATCAGGTATTATTCCATACTTTGTTCTTCATACTGTTAAGGGGGGAAAAAAGTTATATTGTGTGTTTTGTTACAAGACATTGATTAAAGTACACAGACACACCCCTAGAAGAATGGAAACAGTGGTTAGAGAGGGTAACATGACAGAGCCACTGCAATCAAAACATGCCTCATTTATTAATACCTTTAAAAATATCCCAACCAAAGCTCTACTTACATGACCAGGTTTTGTTACCAGTTTAGTATCTGCTGCCTTTCTCCTTCTGTTCCTAGGCTCTTCATTTACTCATGTATAGGAGCATTTTTGGGATCAGATCCTTGTGGAGGCAGGGCCTGTGTCTAAGTTATGTGGGTACACAAATAACTAAGAGTCGGGCTGTCTCTGTGGGCAAACAGCAGTTTCAGGATGTGGGAAAAAAATGGGAGCTTGGAGACGCTGTTGTTGAAGGGAGCCAAGCCCCTCTCTTGTCCAGAAGGTGAGGATGCCACATCCCCGAGACGAGAATAGCAGGTTGCGTGGGGGCTGGGAACGCCAGGACTTCTCTTATATGGCCCTTCCGCTTCCTTTTCCGTCTGCCAAGAGCTGTTAGCCACACACATGCACAAACAAACCGAGAATAGTTAGACATGCTTTTAAAATGTTGCACTCGAATTGCTGCTTAAAAAGGCATACTTATACAGCCAGCTAAGCCAACGATATCAGTCAGTCAGCTAGTTACACTCACTCTTTCTTGTCAAGTGCACTCTAAATACTCCCCTACTCTCCCCGGTCAGCCCTCACACACCACAGAGGAGGACCACCGGTCGCAGCTTCCTGCCCTTGCACTCTGCTTTTGACTCTCCTCAGGCAATATTAGAAATGCCATGTTCCATCTTGTCACTGGGTTGGTCTCTCTACAGGAGCAATGGCATTCCTCTCTCATGCAACAAGAAGAAACGCTCGGTGCTGGGGGACGGGAAGAGAAATTTTCATGTTCCGTAGTCTCCCAGGTAAATCCACTCACACCCCCAAAGCAGTAGAGCTCGCTGTGGCTGGATCCTGCAGAGTGTTCTGTGCAGAAGAGCATCCTTGTGGGGTCTACTACGCTGCTGAAACATCTGCTGCACTTCGATGTTTGAAACCTTTTATTGGGAAGTAACCGAAAAGTAAAGAATTCATAGGCAGGAAAACACTGAACAATTTGCAGGACACGAGAGAGTCAGAGCAGGAATTGACTGAAGGTTTGATTAGGCTCATTAGTCTATAGATGTTGAAACTCACTAGTTAATACTGAGTAGTGGTATCGATTATTTAATTAGCAGTCTCCAATGCACTGCAGCTGTTAGTTTTGTTACTAACTATAGCTAATAGTTAGTAGCTATTTCTGACAAAAGAACATTGCCTTTCTTTCTTACCTCTTAGGCATAGAGTTAAGAAAAAGTAGAGCTTAGTGCTAGGTTCCAGAATAGCAATTCCGGGGAATCAAGTCTTCTAATTATCTAAAGTGCCACAGTGCAAACTTTCCCAATTGCCATGACAATGTGTCTAACTGCCATGGAGAAGCCCAGCACAAGGCGTTGAGTGGGTGTTTCATACTCCTTGCTTATTAAAAACTTGGTCTCTGCTCAAACTTTCACAAGGGCACCCAATTAGTGCCAACTGGTGATGGTTTTGACCATGTGGATGCTTTTCCTTCAGGAAATGGATTGAGATCCCACTGCAGCTCTGAAACAAGGATTCCTCAGTAGGAAAACAAATCTAGGGGTTCCAAGAACAGCGTCTCTGAATGCGGTTTAAATTCTATATTTGCGTTGTATTAAAATCCTTCAGATATCAAGCTTATAAAAATGTATTATGAGGAAAACAATGATAAATAATAATAACAAAATATATTCTGTTCTCCAAGATAGCAGTAGCAATTACTTTTCAGAAACCAGAGGAGAGCAGTGATAGGGAGCAGTTAATATTAGTGACAGGCTGCAAATGTGAGATAATTTTACACAAAGCCACTACTATCGCACGGTATTACTTAAGTTATTTGTCTGTGTTCTAAAAATCATTTGGACCAGCCATAGCCAACTCTTAGTGCAAATCAGTATTTGTTACTATTAAAATAAATCAATTCTCCAAATACATTGTTGAAAGAACTTTTTGCATTTCAAAGAGGCTTTGAGCAGTATTACTTGGGTTACTTCTGAAATTAAGGCATGTAAGTGATGAGCATTTCTGTAGAGACAGAATGACTTGAGGTCAATGCAATTTTGTCTCCATCAAAATTCATTATACGTGTTGGGAAATGTAAAAATGAGAGAGGACTGGGAATCTTCAGAGGATGTATAAAGGTTCAGAAGCTTTTGGCTTGGCATCATTAGCAAATTCTTACTCATATAAATTGAATAGAAGAAAAAGAGAGAGGCAGAATGGAAGAAAACTCCTGCATACATGCATGCTAATCCGTGTGAGCATGCAGAAAGCAGAAGTGGCAGCAGTGGAGACACAGCTCAGGAAAAGCCTGAGTGGGCTATGAGCAGTCCCCAACAGGTGAGAGAGACCAGGTCAGAACAGAGCTGCTACCAAATTTCAATGGCTTTGATGCTTCACCCTTGAAGTTTCAGACCTGTAAACATGGACTGGGAGGTGGTGTTCCTGGCAGAAAGGAGGGATTTTTCTTTTATTAGGGCAAAATCATGATTAACCCACACGTGGCCAAAGGCTCTGAGACAGGCAGCAGCTATGAAAGTACAAATTTCTTATAAGCTCATTCTCAAAACAAACGTATGCATTCCTGGATCTGCCTTGCCCTCTTAATCCTGAAACCTCATATCAAAATTATTCTTGTAAAATACATATTTCATCTTAGTTGGAACTATCCTGATGAGTATGAGTAGTCATCACTTGGATGTTTAGACCAAAGGAAAAAGGCCTCCCTTTTTCCTATTTTAGCTTATTTCTTCAAAAAGTGTGGTGTCCTGTTTGTGGAACCAGTAGGAACATCAGTCACAGCAGGAGGAAGGTGGGAGCTATGTCAATGCACGGGGAGAAATGCTAAACTTTTCTTGTCCCCATATTAATTTTTTTTAAAAGGAATTGCTCTGCAAACAGGATAGTTTAATGAAATTGTGTCTTCTCATGTTCACGCCACGTACTTCCTCTGCATTTGAACTAAATTTGGCTCAGGTGATCAATCAGTTTTTTTATGCAACTAGTCAAAACAGTAACAGCTGAAAGGGAAAGATGAGCAGACATTTGTTCTGGAATAGCTGTACTGTGGAAGGAGGATTCAAAGACCCCTATAATAATTTAGTATTGAGGTGTACCAGGTATTTTCAGCTTTTGAAACATTTTCATTCAGCATTTTTCTGTTGGTTTAATGGTTTGTTTGATTTTTCCTCGCTGGCTGTTCTGAAAAAAAAGTTATAGGATTTGCTTTACTTTAAAAAATATGAAATCTGCCAGAGAAGAAAAAAATTCACATTTCCATGTGTCCATTAGATGGACTGGCCAAGTAATTGGATTTATGCACTGTTAGCATAGAAATGGGAAGTTCTGATTTCGTTCATTGCATACAAACTTCTGCTCTACCAGGATGGCCAGTTCTTAGCACAGAATCAGCTTTACAGTTCAGTCTGTGCCTGAGCAAAACTTTAATTTGGTCTTTTGGGCAGAGAAATGTCTGTTCAGTCCTTTTCATATATTGTGCCAACCTCTTTGGATCAAGCTACCAGGCAGACTTCGGTCATCTTATTTTTCTTCCAGGTACAGCAAACCCAGTGGGAAAATTCTGTCACACATTAGGACTCCTGGACTTCTGCCTACACTGGATGTTCACAGAGAGACATGCTCAAGCTATTACTCCGAGGCAGGAAGAGATTTCTTCCCATCTCATCCCACAGTGACCTCATCTGGTTGTTTATGCTCTTGTCCTCCCTAGACCACTTCTTTGATCTTCAGGCCCGAAGACCTCTGTCTTCAGATAAGCATGAGCAGCCAGAACTGCTATTTATCCTCTGCTGTGGATTTTGATGGAATGGAATCAAGCTCAGGACATTTGGAAAAAGCTGGGAACTCATGGAAGGTTTAGGCCTAGTATCCCTACCAATTGGTAGACAGAGAAGCTTTCTGAGGTGCTCTGAATTGCCCTTCTGTAGGTTCTGCTATTTACTTAGAGTATCTGGGTTTCTAGGGAACTAAACTGGGTTTCTCATGTGACTGAACAAGTGCACGGGAGTGAAATTCATTGACATCTACTAGACACAAAGACACCCTCTCTGACTGGGCTGCAAAACATCAAAGCCTAGGAGAGGGTCCTGGGGAAGTAACTTTACACATTTTCTCTAGTTTTGGACTCTTCTGGAGGCATTTTCTGTTGGTTACTTCTGTGAGCGTTCTGCATTTACTTGTATCTACGATGTGCGACAGCCTGAACCCAGAGAAGCTGAAAATCTTCACCTGCCCCAGAAGATAAATGATACACTGCATTTGGGTCTCCCAACAGACCAGAAATTTCCACAGTAATGGCAAACCTTGCCTACGGAGCTCTTGACGATCTGACTCACAGATACCTCTCCCACTCTAATCGTTACGCAGTCTGACCAGCAAACATACGGCTATGAATTCCACCAGCTATCTAGATGCTGATGCACTTTGGTGTCGTCAGTGTTAAGAGTGAAGACACAGCTTTGTCTTCATCTCAGAAAGGCAGATGCCTGAAAAAGGGAGGTGGTAGGTACCTTGACCAACAACGTCTTAAATAAGCAGCCTGCAAGAAAAGAGGCTGGAGCTCTGGGAGTGAAAACAACCAGCACTCTGGAGCATGCAAGGACACGTGACATGCTGCTATGTTTAGCAGAAAGGATGTGCTAAGCATGTGTTTCAGATACGTAATACACAGTAACAATCTATTTTAAGGAAAAATGTTGCCGTTATTATCTACACTTAGAATCCAGTCAGAGACCACTGAAGATAAAGAAAAAATGTTGTTCTTGAGCTTTGGATCGAGCTCTTCCAGGACAGCAAACATCAAAAAAACAGGTCATGTTGTATTTTAGATGTGCTCAGTGCCAAGGACTGCTTCCTTTTTTAAGAGTTTTTTAGTGTAATAAAGTCATAGAGGCATCCTGGGAATTAATTTGCCCCTCTCCTAAAACCAGACAGTCTACTATATAATGTAAATGACACTTTCAGAGTCTGTAATGGCTTTCATACTTGGTTATAAATCAGCCGCTGCTGAGATGCCAGGAAGGTTATAAAGGACTCTGCAGTGTAGCGAAGCCTTGAGGTGTGCTGATGTGTAGAGCAAACAAGAGCACAGTTGCTGTATTCCTTCCTGAATCAAAGCAGTGTATCATTTTCGCATCTTGACCTACCTTAACTTCTCCACCAAGAGAGGAGGAATGGGAAATGCATAATTAAAGTCTTCTGCCTTTACTATCACTGAAAATTGAGGGGAAAAGCCACTGAACTGAAAAAAATGAAAAACCTGAAAAACCTGAAAAAGCCACTGAAAAAGCCACTCGTATCTGCAAAGCAACAATGCTCAGAAAAGTCCTAAGGCAACATCTCAGAAACATTTTACCTAAAGCTGCAATGGCTAATTGTGTTATAACATAAGTCTGAAAAAATTCTTCCCACATCAAGCAACATTTCATGCCAGGTTTATGTAACCTTTATAGTATGTTCCCTCCACATACGGTTGTCTGTCTGGAGACTAAGCTTTGTAGGGAATTCTGGTAACCATATTAGATCAAGGAAGGGGAAGGTATGTTTTGTTGTGATGAATCTCATTTTGCTGTTTCAGACCTGCCATATGTTCGGTTCAAGGAAATATCATACTTCTTCATTGAGTTGTACAAAGAGGAATTTTTAGGTTATTTAACTTTGAAGACTTTACAGACTAAATTCAAATATATTTTTCTCCATTTTGACATAAATGCACACCCACATGTGAGAAAGTATATCCCACAGCAAGACACATTTATAGAAAAGCCAACTATACATATTGTCCTTCATCAACAATGATATCAGTGGGAACAAAAAAAATCAGGTTCACATCTATGTTTTGCCCGTACCAATTATTACCTGAGTTGGACAGTTTGGAGCACTTGCTAAAACCAGATTTTGCTTAATGTCCAAGAGAATTGCCTTACGCAACAAGAAGGTGTTTCAAGAAAATCTTGACAGTTCTATTTAGGAACAAAAAAAAATTGTAAGCCTCTTGCATCCATCCTCACCCTGAAAACACAAGCCAGTAGCTGCTTATGATAATGTTCCTAAAACAGAAAATTAAATATTAACTCAGAATAAATTGGGCCTGAAATGAAACAGCTACACTTGCAGCAAGCAGCTTAGATCTCAGCCTTGCTCCATAAGGTTTCAGGTTTTGCTAGGCAACTGTACATCCACCTTTTAAATTTTAAAGACATTGCTTCTATTTTCTGTGGGAGTTAAAAATAAATGTTTCACAACACTTGTCTACCTGGGAGAGGCTTTATGCTGAGAAATTAGCTATGTATGTGTGGTCAGTTTATAGTAGCAAGGGAAAATGTAGGAAGAATTAAGTTAAGCATTTTCAGCAAAGAAAAAACTTTGGACAAAACAGATTGGCCAACGCAGTGTAAATTAAGAAAGGTGGTTGATTTAGTGTATGGCATAACACGGTCTGCAGCACTTGTAGGTCAGTGTTAGTGAAACATTTCTACTAGTTATGAAAAATAACACTTTATAGTTACAAATAATTTAAGTAAAATGTACACATATCACTTCGCAGAGGCAAAATATCCTGGGTAAAATTCTGAAGAATTCTGATGAGAGATAGTTCCTAGTGTGGTTCTGGTTATGAAGTTTTGGTTTACTAGATTAACTACATGAAGAACACATTTGACCAGGAATTCCATAGTTTCTTCTCTGAACACAACATTAACTCTGAAAGGTTTCACCTGATTAAAAAAAAAGTATGCAAAGTAGAACACGATTATATTACAAGACCTTGCACTCATTATGTATATCTTTTCATCAGGCAGGAAAGGGAACCAGTCACTAAAACCATGTTGTCCCATGAGAGACAGGACATGGTCTGACACAAGAGATGCAGTGGATTATTTTAATTGCAAAGAATTCACAATTTAATCTCTAAATTACATGCATATTGATAGTGAAAGGATTAGATCTTCTTTCCAAATACGTTGGTGGTATTTGTTTTGTTATTAATAGTATTAATATTACTAGTACTAGTACTAGTACTAGTAATAGTAATAGAGTGTTTGCAGGTTCTTATCCAAGACTAGGGCTCTGTTGTGTCAGATGCTACAAACACGCACACAGCAATGGTGGTCCCTCACTGAAAGATCTTTCAAATCGGAGTTCTTCAACCATTTATTTATAATTGCATTATTTTTCTTGTGAGTCAGCCTGTTCCTCAAGCCAGAAACAATTTGATTTCTAGGAGGTCAGAGTCGAACCATTATCGGAAGATGTGTCAGTAATAGTCTTCCTCACATTAATGCTGGTGAATATCTATTTAAGACCGGATACACCATGCCATAATGTCCATTAATGAGAATCTTTTCTTCAGACTGGGCTAATGCCAAAAATTTTTTAATGCTGGCTTATACTTAACAATTTTACTAATTATATTTCTTGGTGGTTTCAGTAGGAGAGTTATTAACTGAACTCCATCATTAGTTTTCATCATTCTTTCCCTGATTTTACTCTGCCTATACGAGTAAGCCACTTAAATGGTAGAAAAATACTACTACTACAGTTTTGGTTAATGAGTTTGTTTAAAAGCAAAACCAAAGCATAACTTTCCCTGGGAATGTAAATGTTGCCGCTTATTCCCAGAATAAACAGAGAACGTGAGACAGCGAAGTTTTGTGTTCCTTTGACCAAAAAAGCTCTGTATTTCTTTCCATTCCATTCCAACATGAATATTCTCACTCGCCCACAGTGGCAAGTGCAGGAGTGCAGAAGCTGGCACTTGCAGCTGGACAACCTGCTTGCCTGAAGAGGTTGCTCTCAAAAAATGTTTTTCCTTTTCCAGATAGCCATGAGATAATGGAGCAGATTTGACCCTGACACCCACTTCTGACTAACTCCCAGCATAATTAGAAAGCTGAGATTAAAGCCTTTCACTTCTAAAATGAAATGTCTGCAGGACCAAGCCTTAATAATTACAAAGGGAGGAATCAGGCGTAGTGCGTGGAAAACGCAAATTCTACAGAAAGTGGCCTGCAGGTAGCTGAATTATTTTGGAATGCCTGTTTTAATAACGGCTATAGCTGGGAGGAGGCTGCAGGCACCCAGGCCTGCCAGAAGTGTTTTCTGAGTTTCCTGGGACCAGTCAGATAAGTAAACAGGAGGAGGAATCCAGAGAAGAAGTTGAGCTAGAAAACATACAGGAAGGCCATACGTATCTGTCACCCTCTCAGATGCCCTTTCAGACGGGAGTCCACAGGAGGCAGCTGCCTTCAAAGCCTTGCAAACCATTTAGCAACAGTTCTCACTGGATCCCTGCTTCTCTTCTCTTTGTGTGCTTTTACTGCTTTCAGCTGAAAAGGTAAATAGCTTCAAATAATGGCCTGGAATTGGCTAAAGTTCTAGAAAAAAATACTGGTAAAATCATACTGTGTGAATTAGTGCTGGGCAAAGGTTTAAAGACAGAAGCAAATAAGCAATTAATAAGCAATAATAATAATAAGTAAATACTCTGTAGTCAAGCATTGCAAAATCCACTTAGTCTGGCAGTTGTGGTAAGGCAAACTGGTGTCAAAGACAGAAATGAAAGCTGAAATTTGACATACAAACTAATTAGCCAACATGGGAGTAATACGTTTCAAATTTTCGTAGACTTTCATAGTGAGCTAAGGGCTTAGACCTTCTTTATTGTACTGTATGATCAAGACAAGCACAAGCGCTGTTTCAGAAATCATGGTAGTGTTTAGTTATTTCAAATTTTCATTGTCAAAATTTCAAAAGGAACTAAATCTGCACTAACGAGCAAGCAACCTGAAAGGTTTCTTGTTTGTAAATTAGGCTTGGTTTAATCTGCAAGAGTTCAAAGAAAACAGCTATGACTACTGAGGACGTAGTGTAGTTAGTCGGTTTAAGGATTTCAATAATAAAAACATCTGCTTACCTTCAGATCCAGATTTTGGGAAATATCACAGCAGTGACTCCCCACAACCTTAGGACAAAGTCTCAAGGGAAAAATCTGCCTTTTCAGGCCATGTTAAACAACATGAATCACAAGAGCTAACATGAATCCCTTATTCTGAGTGCAGCCTGTGCTTCTGTAATGCTCAGGAGCCCTCCTGAAGGACTGAAGATGGTCCCATTGTGTTATATGCTTTGCAAATGCATAAAAATTACCACCCTATGACAACCACAACAACAGGCTTCAAGTATGGGGAGAGTGTACAGAACATATGAGAAAATATTATTTACCCCCAAAAGACAGTGATTGCAGTAAGTCAACAATCGAACCACTGTCAAGATTGGTTTGGATGCATCATGGCAAAGGAGACCATAGGAAGGGTTTCCTGGTGATTCTGTGAATCTTTCTGTGGATCAACTGTGACAATAACACGGCAAGGGAAACTGGTCTTGCAGACCAGTTTAAACATGTAGGCTAAGGTGGCAATGTGCTGGTGTAACTATCACAGTTATGAGTAAATGAGAACCGCAGTGTCCCACTCTGTTCAAGAAGATTTTTATAGTATTTACAGAAAGCAACTTCAGCAACACATGGAAGCAAACGGAGAGGTGTGAGGACCAGGACAGCAGCATACAGGACAGCCAAGGAACTGACACATGGGTGGGAAACGGGCAGAAGGGGCTGGAAGGGGAAGAGGATTCACTGGTCAGGTTTAAGTAGGTTTGACTCATGAGCAAAAAGTGTCAAAAGAAATAACCAAGAGTAGTAAATGGGAACTGAAAATTACTTATGCAAGTGAAGAAGAGCCAAGCAAAGCAAAGTAGCCAAGAAACCTCTGTGTATGTCAGAAAGTGAGAGAAGAGAGTTGCAGGAGGGGAAGTCAACAAGACAGTTAGATTAAGGGAAGGACAAGTACTCTGTCAACATTCTCTTTGAGGAAAGCCATGAGATCCCATGAAGCAAGAGGAGTGAGAAGAGGAGAATGTAAAGGAAGGGATGCAAAGATAGTAGGAAAACAGCAGACTACTACTAGAAAAAGATGCCCCTCATCCACTCCCAGCCTGCCCAGCTCCCTGGCTGGGGCCAGCCAGGCAGGGCATCACCAGCCAGGGACCATCCCGCTACCTCCTGCCCACCTGACCTGGTCACCAGACACCCTCATTTTTGTGGTTTCCTAAATTTTGTTCTCCTTCAAACTTCTCTGAAGTTTACACTCTCTCCAGAGATGAAAGCAGTGACTCTGAATGTCCTGTCCACTGCCTTACATAGCAGATTCACCCCAGTGATCCTTCTGATGTCCATGAGGCTAGGGTTGATTTAAAACACTAAAAAATCAACCCAGAGTATAGGTTGATTTAAAATCATAGAATCATTAAGGTTGGAAAAGACTTTTAAGATCATCTGGTCCAACCATCATCCCAAGACCACCATGCCCACAAAACCATGTCCCCAAGTGCCACGTCTACACGTTTTTTCAACACCTCCAGTGATAGTGACTCCACTACCTCCCTGGGCAGCCTGTTCCAATGCTTGACCACTCTCTCAGTGAAGAAATTTTTCCTAATATCCAGTCTAAACCCCCCCTGCCGCAACTTGAGGCCATTTCCTCTTGTCCTATCACTAGTTACTTGGGAGAAGAGACCAACACCCACATCGCCACAACCCCCTTTCAGGTAGTTGTAGAAAGCGACAAGGTCTCCCCTCAGCCTCCTCTACTCCAGACTGAACAACCCCAGTTCCCTCAGCCGCTCCTCATAAGACTTGTGCTCCAGACCCCTCACCAGCTTCGTTGCCCTTCTCTGGACACGCTCCAGCACCTCAGCATCCTCCTTGTACTGAGAGGCCCAAAACTGAACCCAGTATTCAAGCTGCGGCCTCACCAGTGCCGAGTACAGGGGCACAATCACTTCCCTGCTCCTGCTGGCCACACTAGTTCTGATACAGGTCAGGACGCTGTTGGCCTTCTTGGCCACCCGGGCACGCTGCCGGCTCATATTCAGCCGGCTGTCAACCAGCACCCCCAGGTCCCTTTCCGCCGGGCAGCTCTCCAGCCACTCCTCCCCAAGCCTGTAGCGTTGCATGGGGTTGTCATGGCCGAAGTGCAGGAGCTGGCACTTGGCCTTGTTGAACCTCATGCAGTTGACCCCGGTTCATTGATCCAGCCTGTTCAGATCCCTCTGCAGAGCCTTCCTGCCCTCAACGAGATCCACACTCTGGCCCAGCTTGGTGCAAAACTGCATCTGCAAACTTACTGAGGGAGCACTCGATCCCCTCATCTAGATCATCGATAAAGATATTGAACAAGACCGGCCCCAGAACCAAGCCCTGGGGAACACCGCTTGTGACCAGCCACCAGCCGGATTTAACACCGTTCACCACAACTCTCTGGGCTCGGCCATCCAGACAGTTCCTCACCCAGCAAAGAGTACATCTGTCTAAGCCATGAGCCACCAGTTTCTCCAGGAGAATGCTGTGGGAGATGCTGTCAAAGGCTTTATTGAAGTCCAGGTAGACACCATCCATAGCCTTTCCCTCATCCACTGGGTGAGTCACCTGGTCATAGAAGGAGATCAGGTTGGTCAAGCAGGACCTGCCTTTCACGAACCCATGCTGGCTGGGCCTTATCCCCTGGTTGTCCTGCACGTGCCCTGTGAGCAGCCTTAAGATGAACCTCTCCATAATATTCCCCGGTATGGAAGTCAGGCTGACAGGCGTGTAATTCCCCTGATCCTCCTTCTGGCCCTTCTTGTAGATGGGTGTCACACTGGCAAGCCTCCAGTCATGTGGGACCTCCCCTGTTAACCAGCACTGCTGATAAATGACAGAGAGTGGCTTTTTTTTTTTTTTTTTCCTCTGCGTCCCTTCCCATTGGCAAGCTCCTCTGCCAGCGCTCTCAGTACTCTCGGGTGGATCCCATCAGGCCTCATAGACTTGTGGGTGTAAATATAGGAAGAGTAATAAAGGGTGTTCTGGAAGCATGTTACATAGTTTGGAAGCACAACCGACTAACTTATGGGGCAGTGTATTATCTTATTACTCCCAAGATCACTATCATAGCAAACAGCACATTTGTCATGGGATAAGACATTTTGTCAAGAGTGAGACAAATTCTAGCACCCTTCCTTTAGGAAAAACGTAGTGCCCTCCATTACTGCTTGAGTTATCACGTCTTAGTCAAAGCCCTACAAATAAAAACAACAGTTAGAAAGGGGCGAGTTGAGATGAATTTATACTCTATGCCTTGCAATTCTGAGGTGGGACTGTATGGAGAATTTGAACCTGGACCAAGATTACCAAAGTGGTTTAAACTATTGGTAATCCCTGAAGTAAAGGTATTTCAAGTATCTTTTGCCCAGAAAATATTTTAAATACAAACCAAACCCAGTTCACACCAGGTATTTATCTTAAAGAGTTCTTAAAGGTTCCAGACTTAGAAGCAGGAGATGGGTGAAGAGAGAGAGAAATACATGCAGATCTGTCACTGCTGATCTGGGGAAACAGGTACAGGAAATAGTAATCCACCTACTAAAGCACTCTTCGTTAAGAAACCTGCTGTAGTACCCCTTTCTTATAGCATCAGTGTCACAATTTTGTAAAAATATGCTGATTTCATTTGACACTCCTAACCCTGCAGCTGCTGTGTAAAAAGTTTAACCACACTCTCCGATAGAGCCTCCAAGGCTTCCACAGTGAGCTGAGGGCTTCAGTGCTTCCATTTGTAGTGTATGAATACTGCATACAGCTTTAACATCTCAGAAATCTTACTAGCTAGCCCTCCTGTAATGGGGTTTCTTATTACCAGCACCGAAGTTTCTGTCAGGTTTTATGTGTGATGAAAGTTACAATGCAGTGTGAAACATGTATCTCCCTGCTGAAGTCAATAATCACTCGAATTTTTGTGATTGCTGTGTTTACATTGTGTGAACTGTGTAAATATAGAGGGAAAAGAATCACCCTGCCAACTTGAGAGAATGCCTATCTTAACAGCTCTGTAATTGCAAAAAATGGCCATCATTCTTCATCTTCTCCATTCTAAATATGCTTTCAGTCACGTATTTGTCAGTCCATATGATGGTTATCGCACACCTAGTGCTGGGTATGTATTGCTAGTTACCAGCTATTTAAGACACAAAGCCAAAAATTGGTTTCCACTGTGTGTCTCCAGAAGAAGGAATGAGTGATCAAAACCCTGGCCTGCAGCTAGACTGTATTTACATAGAAATATATCACTAAGATACCTAGCCTATTTTTATTTACTGTCCTAGAATGGCAGTTGAATGTGGGTAAATTGGGAAGCTGGAGAGGGGAGTACTGGGTTCTGCTTTCTGTCGTGGCACTGATTCACAGTGGAATACCACCAGATATGCCTGGTGCCATGTGCAGCCATTACTTCTGCAAAACAGGTCTTTACCCCCTCACGCATTGCTTATTATTCTGTACATGTAGGCATTAGGGGCATGGTAATATTTTTTTTATTGGACTGTGGTTTCATGAAGATTAGTTAAATTTACATTTTACGTTCAGTGCTTGCAATGCATGGATAAGTTATATTCTAGAAGAATAAACTACTGATTAATTTTCAGTCAGTGGAATCCACACGTTTAGACATGCTCAGCTAACTAATTCCAGTCCTTATCAGCTCTATTAGTGAATAAAAAAATCTTTGCTGTTGACAGTATCAGGACACAAAAGAACAGAAAATACTGTGAGGAAATAATTTCTATCAAGAAAAAAAAATAGGAGCAAGTTCTTTCTGCATCCGAGTGATCTGTCAATAAAAGGTCATCCTGTAGAAACAACAGTTTGAGCACTGGCATCTGCCTCAGTACAGCTTATCTTCATTAAAGTCAGTGAGGCTTCTCATGAGTGGACCACAGCACCTATTTAAACCCCCTTGAAAGCAGCTGGGGACTGCTCTTTGGAGCATTCAAAGCATCAAAGAAGATTCATTCAACCTTCAGTTGATAAATCGTACTCCCATGGAAAAAGAAGTTTATCAGCCTTTAGGATACATTTTCATATTGACATATGGATGTATTTGTTTATGCAGTTTTTCTTCTCTTTTTCAAAATAATACACAGAATGCAACAAATTGCTTCCTGTTATATATTTGTCATTGACATGAGTTCTAGGATGGCATTAGGAAACACAGAACATTGCACTGAGTTAAGTAAATGCCTTGATTTATTTTTAATATGCTATGTATCCATTTGTTATATAATTTGAATTACTATCAAAGTAATATCATCCCATTACTCAGCAAGACAGCTGTCAGGAACATGTGAACAGATTACTGAATCGTTCTATGGCATTTCCGATATTTGGCATAGTTATTCACAAGAATACTTACTACAGAAGACAAGCAAATAGATTCATGTCAGTCAGGGCAGGGAGAAACTAGAGCAAACATTTCTCTAGTCATACATTAAAGTACACATATATGAACACAAGCCTTTGAAGAATTAACAGTGTATATATACAGTGACTTTCCAAAAATTGACCTCTGCGTGAGACCAATGGCAGAGGGTCGTGATGGGGATTTTGCTGATATAAGGTTTGAAGGACTCCAGTTTTTATCTGGTTTAGTCTCTGGTGATTAAAGTGTAAAATTATTTGTATTTCAACTCTGCATGAAAAGTATGACCAAAATTTTGCTATATATTGCTTTGACAAAGTGTGTCACATCACCATTAGACTCTTAGCCAAGCCAAGGTTTGCTGTTCAGGCACTATTGAGAAAAGCATAATTTGTAGCAACCTTAGAAATGCTTATGCACGTGCTTAATTTTCTGCTGTCAGTGGCCCCACTGAAGCCAATGAAGCTATTCTCATCAGCAAAGTTAAACATGCACAGAAATGTAAGTGATAACAAGGATCCAGCCTGCAGTTAGATTCAGACAAGAACTGAAGGGCGTTTCGGTTGAGTTTAGGACTCAGGCATCAAAAGGTATCATGCTTTCTAGTCAGAAATAGTTTTTGAATCACATTTCTGACTTTCAGTTCAAAAATGTACTTGCAACAACACTGAACACTGCCTGTGTTCTCTGTATCTCCTCAAGGAAAACATTTAGCAAGATTGTTATGAAGATAAATGACATGATTTTCAAAAACACAGAGGGGAAAGGGAAAGGGAAAGGGAAAGGGAAAGGGAAAGGGAAAGGGAAAGGGAAAGGGAAAGGGAAAGGGGAAGGGAAAGGGAAAGGGGAAGGGAAAGGGAAAGGGGAAGGGAAAGGGAAGGGAAAGGGTAAGGGAAAGGGAAAGGAGGAAAGAGAATTTCTAAAGGATTCTCTGTGCTGGAGGATTAAATAGTAAATTTTGGTCTTGCAAGGAAATAAATTTTGGGGAGAGGAAAAGACGCTCAGGCTGTCATAAAGCTAGGATATTTGTGACTTCCAGTGGAAGCTGACAGAAGAGTAGTCTTGTATAGAATTTCTTGTCCTCTGACCCTACACCTACAACAAACCACTGCAGTGCATGCGTGCCTCGATGCGGGATCCTGTCCATTTTCTACATAGCTAAGAAAATGTGAGGCACTTGAATAAAATGGAAGCCTTAAGGCATGCTTAGAGATCTTAAATTAGCAAAACCAAATTTAAATATAGCTCCAGATATGGAGCAAACAGCTATCTCATCATGCTAGCTTGCATCAGACCAACTTTGCTGAAACAAATGAGGTAAGAACAGTGCCTATAAGAAGCCAAGCAGAAGTGATCTACCACCTCCTTCTCCTGTGCCCAACTGCAAAATTAGATCAATGGTTGTGTTAGTGAAAAACATTTAGGTAGAAGCAATCTGTTAATATTCAAAACAACATGTAGACTTTCACCAAAATATTCAGGACAGATATTCTATTGTCTTGAAAAAATCTGATCAAATTCTTGCCATAAAATATTTTATTAGTTGGAAATTTTGGTGGGAGCAGGGGTACCTGTGATAACTAAATTTAAAAACTTAGAAGATTTTTAGTACAGGAAGAAGCCAGTCTTCTCCTCCAGAGAATCCAGTATTTTGGGTAGAATTAAATGTAAAAAATGATGGGCAGAAGAAAGATACAAATCAGGGATCTACAGCCTTTCCTAAGACAAGTGTTTATTTATTCATCGGTGAGCTTTCCAATTTAATGAAGAATGATATCCTCAAGTTCATCTTGTTCACATGGAACTACAGAAAAATAGAAGTGGAAGGGATTTTCAGAGACAGTGGCATCTGTCTCCCTGCTCTGTAGGACAAAAAGGTGTACCAACAACATTCGTGACAAAAATTGACTACCCTTTTCTTAAAATTGCCATCTGCTGAAAACCTTCAATCAGTGTCCCTTGGATACAGAGGCAGGGAGGAGATGAAAGTGGGAGATTCATGAAGGCACGGGCATGTAGCAATTCTTCCTGGGGAGGAATGAAGGTTTTCAGTGCAAGGCATCGCATAGGAGCAAGCGATCCAGAAGAAATTAACATTTCCAAAAAGATGGAGGAGCACTGCTTTTGGATGTCTATTTTCTATTCAAATTGCTAGCCATTATTTTCCTTTTAATTGTAATACAAATCTCACTTGCTTCAGTTTAAACCTATTCCTTTTTATTCCACCCATGCTCCCAGTCTTTCCTGATGAACGTTCTCACTGCTGGGTTCATTTTAATTGGTCCTTATGTCTCTTGGGTATGCAGTATGCCTTGCACCCAGTTTTTCATATAGCTGTCTATTAGTTTCAGTAAGAACACATTTTCTTGGATGGGTTGTATGAGCATGTAATGAGACAATTTCAAAACATACAAGGTATCTACCACTTTTCTCCCACTCACAAAACATACCATCTTGTTCTAGAAGGAAGTTACAGCAGTCTGATGTGATTTGTTCTTGAAAAATATTTTTTCCTCATTATCCACTAATTCTCACCCATGCTTTGCTTATTTATTCCACAATTTTAAAGAGGTAGAAAGTTACTCTTGTTATGCTTACAGAGCCAAAACTCCGGCTCTCCTTTTTCCTCTTTTATAAGGATTGCTACATCTAGACTTTTCCATCCTTTCACAAGCTTACCCATCATTTTTCAGATCGCTACTCCCTGTCCTGAAATAGCCTTTCTCCGTTCTCAGGCTAGTGTAACTCATCTGAGAACTGCTAAACAATTTGAAAATAGCTTAAAGAAACTAACTTAAGCACCTAAAATTTTCATCCAAAATCTAGCTTGGTTTTGTACTCTTTTTACTCTCATATTCTTTATATAAGTTGACTGTTTATGGTTAGGCTTTCAAAAAGATATTAACCACATCAGACTTCTTTCCTTCATCCATTAATATCGTTCATCCACTGTTGAACAGCTGGCAAATATTTTGTCTTCCTCTTAAGACTTAACATACTTTTTAAATTAAATATTTTTAACTTTTCTTAGCCTTTATCTTTGCATACCCTTTCATATGCCTCCATTTTTCCTTTGTATGCTACAATCGTTTATCTTTTAAATGCACCCTTAGAATCCAGTGTCGTTTCTGCTTTATCTACACTTTCTTTGTTTTCCTGTGAGGACATTGCGGAGATATCGGCATAGTTAGCTTAGTCCTCTAGTACCTTCCCATTGCTCCTCTCATTGGCACCGTTAGCATTGGCAGTTCTGGTGTTGCTATTTTCTGGAACAGTGAGTTTCCCAGAATCTCACCTATCCAGCAGCCTCACTGATAAAGAATACAAGCTGTCCACCCTTTTTTCACTTGACACATTTAAGACCACATTCAGAGGTGGAGGAAAACCAAGGCTATTATATTTCTGATTCTGGATGGGGAAACGTTCTCTAATTGTACTTATGAATGGGGAGAAATATTTTCATTCTTTTCAATTTTCTAAAAACGGGTATGCATGGAAACATTTTCAACACTGAAAAAGAATAAAATACATTGTAAATATTTCCTAAAACCATTGAAGCTATTTATTTTGCTCAACACAGAAGAAAAGTTTATAGTATCTCAAACCGACTACTGGTGTCAATAACAATGCTTTATGTAAATTGAGATAAGAGCTCATTTTGGTAAAGATGTCCTATCTCTTGCAAGTCACTGTTAAATTTTAAGCTTTTCATGTATCAGGAAAGTGCATGAAAAACTGATCCTCAAGAACAAATTGAAGGAAGACTGAATTTTGTGTTAGTTCGATGATAATAGTAGAAATTCTTCGTACAGATCTAGCGCTTTCAGGCAACTTCTGTGTTTTAGAAAAACATGTTAATGTACAAAATTTGATATTCACTTTTTATTCATGGAAAAACTAAGAGACTGAATGAAACCACAAGTGTTAGAGTGGTGACTGAAGCACACAGAGTGTTTTATTCATAGAATACCTAAATTTTCTGATGGTAGAGCTAACAAGATCTACAATTTTTTTTAATTTTTGACAATTTTTTTTTCACAGACTCTTGTGAAATTCATATTTTGCTTTGGTTAAAGCTGTAAAACCTTGGAATAGGATTCTGTTCATAAAGCTCCATTTTTGTAATGGATTGTACAAATTCCCCTAGCACCAGCTGATGTACTCTGACTAAGTATGAAAACTGTCGATGGTTAGTTTTGCTCAGAGTACCACGGATATGTGCAATATGTGCTTTTACAAGACTAAAAAGCAAACAAACAAACACCACCACCCCCAAAAAAGGAAGAATTTTCTAAATATTCCTAAACAGTCTTCAGTATATCTATTTATGTTCCATTGTGGCAGGCATGACTCTGGGTGTGCTGTATCGTTTTCTCTTTTCTCTTAATAGCAAAAAACCCTAAGGAATGTACTTCTTGGACCACCATCCCGGGTAGGAGGGAGAACTTGAAAAATAGAGAGTTCTTTTTCTTCAGAGATGCTCAGCTACATTACACTGGGTCATAATTAAATCAGCAGAGAGTGATATCTCTGGAACACCCATCGTCAGTCAGACTGGTATTAATCATCTCCAAGGTGATCCCAGTTACTATGGGAACCATGATATTTGTTTGTGTTCTTAGCCCTGGCTGGGCGTCCCAGTTTGCTCGTCTCCTTATAATAATCCGGCAGATTAGAAATGTTAAGCCTCCACCATGAATTTTTCATTACTGCTGTCAATATGAATCTGTCCTTTACAGAAATAATTACTAATTAATAAATCCTGCTCTGTGTTCAGATGGGAAAGGTTGCCTATGCTAAACCTGCCCTTTTGTAACCAAGCTGTTTAAACCCTTTTGGATTTTGTCAAGCAAAGAAAGCATCATTTTTTTCATTTGCTAAGCTCTTCTTTCAAAAATGTGTAAACTCCTTGTCATTCCTCTTTTCCTGTGAGTTTTGGAAATATTTATTGAACAAAGATGGCTCATCCTGAATGGAGGCTTGACTCAGATAGATTGTTCCCTCTTGTTTCATTAATTTCTCTTCTCCAGCTTTCTCCAGAATCTCTCTGGCTAACTAAGGTACAAGTGAGCGCTTGGACCAGCTCCAGCACCCTTGTCCCCTCCCAGACCTGAGTGAGACCTGGCCCTGCCCTCACCACCCACCCCGGGGGAAGCACGGGCTGTCCTGCACCCCACACAGGTCCCTGCCGCCCTGGGTATCCCCACAGGAGCACTCCCCAGCAGCGCTCTGGGTGGTCCTGCTGACTCCAGGAGGGTTCATCATGCCTCAACCACGGAGAAAGTGCCCGACATTCCTTAGATCCCATCAAACCTGATGCAGAACAGCAAAAAACTTGAGCTGAGTGTCCCAGGAGCGGGAAGGCAAGGGAGACAGAGGGGAGAAACATCCTAAAATTCCCAGTAACCCCCAAAAGTAATTTATCATCCTGGAAAAAAATCTTGTGAACTTGACTCAGTGCTAAAAAAGATATCACACAAAAACCGGGATGAATTATTGAAAATGTAATGGGAGGATGGGAAGGGAAAGCAGACAGCTAGCTAGAGAGCTTTTCATTTTCCTGCTTCAGTGGCTATCTTTCCCCGTGTGGATGCCATGCTTTGCTTCCCCTTTTATTTTGACAGGAGGGAAGCAGCCAGCCCTTATAAAGTCAGTTCCACTTGAATCATGCAGAAAAACTGATCTTACTTCACTATGAAGCAATATAAACTCTCAAAGACACCTTTATTGCAATGGCGAGGTATGGAGGTATCACAGTACCCAGTGTTCATATACTTTTTTTTCTATAAAGACGTACTTATCCTGAAGAAGTTACAACCACGCTGCCCCTTCTCTTTTTTCTCTTTCTTTTTTTCCTTTAAAGGGCCTGTTTCAGCATCCATATCTAAATCTTACTCCAGTCTCTCATTTGATCTGAGCTGAGAACAGAAGTTCAGGGAGCTCACTATGAAGAATTTTTGCAGGAATGGGGCTTTAGTGATGACACTGGAGAGTAGTCCAGACCTCTAACCGGATGGCAAAAGAAATAAGAGAACAACATAGAGGAGCTGGGGAGGACAAGCTAGGAGGCAGTCTGGGCTGCTCTAGACAGAGCACTTCTAGGCAAAGTGGAAATTTTCATCTGAAGTCTGTTGCCGATGTTTTATTTTAGCCAAACGAGTTCATTGGCAGCATTAATTTGTCCTGAGGAATTTGCACCTCCACTTTAAACAGCGTTGTCCTCCAAAATGTTACCTGAACACGAGATGTAAGAATGCTAAGGAAGAATCAGTCAAGTGTTTAGAGCCAACTGAAAGAAAATTTTGAAACGTGAACATTTGAAAACCTGTACTAGCAGTTTATTTACCCTAAATAACCTGTATTAACCTGAAATAAAACCACCTACAGGAATCCCAGAAATATGGAGTTAGAAAGTGTAGGTGATTTATATTATGCTAAGAACTCTTCAAAGCATGACTCTATTCCACTATACACTTTGAATACAACAATGTAGGAACCTTATCACAACGGTTGGATAGCACAATTAAAGTCAGAATGTAGAGTAAGAATGAAGATAAATAATTTCATTCAAAAGTAAGATACAAAAATGAATCTATAAAAATATTCTTGTGAAAACTTGAGAATATTTTTACCATTATTCTGTAGAAATAATCAAATAGAAATTAAAAAGGAGAAATTTTCATCCAGAATAAACTTTTCAGGTTCTTAACAAAGGATAAATTTGTCAAAGCATCAGATACAGAAAATTCAGCACAAAAAGTTTCTCCATTCTGCCACACCTTTCTGAACATTTTAATTCTAAAATATATGAAGTGACATTCAGTAAGCATTGCTGAAAATAATTACACCAACTTTGTAGCACCACAGAAAAAATAAAATCATTTACAATTTCAGAGGCTCGCGGAAAATAACTGGTGAATTGATTGGCAAAAATATTGGCCACTGAAAACTCTACATTATTTGAAAAGCCAATAAATACTATCAGAGTTCTGAGAATATTGTTTCTTTGCATATCACAGAGAACTGAAACAAATTATCATCAAAACCATAGATCTGCTACCAGGAATAGACAATTTTATGGAGTTTCTAAGTACACAATTTACCTTTCTCCAATTACCTCTGCCACATATTATGGAGGTTGTTCTTTACTCCTATGAAATATTCATCAGGAAAATTATTTAATATTTTTGAATATTCACAGTAATCTTCCTTTTTTCTCTTTTCCATTAAAATAGACTTTTATCAAAACAAGTCTGATTTAATTTGCTTTGTTCCTTGGAGAAGAAGCTTTCCAAAGATGAAAAAAGCAATGGCTACACAGGCAGACACCTAATCCAAGGTTCCTCACCTAGTCCAGACATTAATGTGGTGGCATGCTGCACCTCACTTTACATGTAATTTTGACATTTCTAATTTGGAAAAGCAAGGCATCCTCATATTCACAACTCGCTGAACTTTGTGCTACCAACAGCTCAGCGCTTAATAGCACGTACCAAAGAAATTAAAAAGGTTTATACCAATGTATTCTCAACATCAGTACTCCAGCCCATTTGTAGCTACTTTAAACTTAGATACAGTATGTGAGTCAGACATGTAGATATGATCAAGCTAGAATTAATTAAGAACCTTTGTCACACTGAGCATGCCATAAATCAAAGCAAAAGTTCAAAAGAAAAACAAATTCATTTTCAAGTTTCTCTGAGTGGATGCCACACAATATGAATTAGGAATTTGGGTTATTCTCTGCTCAGCCTACCATATTTTATGCATGTGTTCAGTAAAATACTCACAGAGATTCAAAACTCATTTAAGAGGATATCCTTCCTCATCAAAAATGAAAGAGCACATTACATGAATAACGATGATACTGAAATTAGCTCTTGTTCCTCAGAGGAGCACCAGCTCTGTCTAGTCCAGAGGCGGCTACGGAAGAAAGGCGGTCCTGGTGTCACAACTGTTTTCTCAAATCGTTGTTGCCCACCGGCTATGACCACACTCTCGCGCATCGCTCCTGCAGGGCACCCACACGAAGAGCACCCTTTTCCCGGGACTCCTGCAGGGAAAGAAGCAGCTGTGAAGGGGATGATAGCTAAGCTGCTTAATCCTTTCATAACGAGTTTAGTACTTGCGAAACGTATCAGACGAAAGGGCCTTCAGGACCGTCTACCCGCTTCGTAGGTAGGGCCAAGCTTCCTCACAGGGATCTGGCAGCGTGCCTTGCTTCTCAGAAAAAGCATCTTTAAAGAAAAGGGGCG
>NW_010531853.1:354-798 GCF_000687285.1 Phaethon lepturus | reverse complement strand
GTCCAGCTCCAGCGGGGCAGAATAATTTAATAGAGAAGCTTATAATTTATTTTTACAAGGGGTTTTTTTTGGCTATTACCAGGTTTTTTTATTTTCTTTGCTATTACCAGTCTCAATTCAGCCTGTAAATCTTCGCCGCCAGCTCCGTCTGCTCCCTTCCCACCTCCAGCACCAGGAAAAATCGGGTGTTTTCATTAATTAAGCTCAAAATTTTTGGCAAATCCCACTTTTCTCTTTCCAGGGAAATTAAAATTTGCTGGAAAGGCCGGGATGGGCGAGGGGGAGGCAGCGGGATGCCGGCGTGTTTCCACTGCTCTCTGCTGGACCCGCCGCGTTTCCCGCAGCCGGAGCCAGACACCGGCCGCCGCCGGGCTGGAGCAGGGGAGGAGGAGGAGGAGGAGGAGGAGGAAGAGGGGGGGTGCTGGGGCAACCCCGGCCTGACCA
>NW_010531853.1:0-221 GCF_000687285.1 Phaethon lepturus | reverse complement strand
GGGGGGGAGGAGGAGGAGGAAGAGGGATGGTGCGGGGGCAGCCCCGGCCTGAGCATCCCCAGCCGGGGAATTGCAGGCGACGGTGGAGATCCCGTGGCCCTGCGGGCAGCGGTGCAGCGTCCCGTGCTGCAACCCCCTCCCCAGCGTTGCAACCCTCTCCCCAGTGCTGCAACCCTCTCCCCAGCATTGGAACCCTCTCCCCAGCGTTGCAACCCTCTCCC
>NW_010531852.1:0-20920 GCF_000687285.1 Phaethon lepturus | reverse complement strand
TGACTGGCTGCCAGCCATTTTGATTCATGGAGGCCAAAACTGGACATGGTACTCCAGTTGCAGCCTTGTCAATGTTGCATAGAGTGACGTGCTAAGCACTGGCCTCACTTCTACTAGCGTAGCCCAATATAGACTTTATCTTATTCAAGTTGGCAGTGCACTTCTGCTCATATTCAGCTTGATACCCACTGTAACCCCGAGGTCCTTTTAGGGGTGTGCCTCTCAGCCTGTACTGCTGCATGAGGTTATGCCACCCCGCATGCAGAACTTAACACTTTCTCCCTCTTGAACTTCACAAAGCTTCTGTTGGCCCAATATTCAGTTTTCTGGAGGCCCCTAGAGCTGAATCTGTATCATCTGGTGTGTCAAAGACTTCTTCAGAAAATGTCCTGAGGGAGCATTCTGCCTCATCATCCAGGAGAAGATATTGAACTACACTGTCACTGCTTTCAAACCCTAGACTACTTGTTTCATTACCAACCTTTAGACCTCATGCCATCGAATACTGCGTTGGAGCCGAGTGATGCACACAGTTTTCAGTCCAGTTAAAATATGATTTACCCCACCACACTTTCTCAGCCTCCAAACAAGAATGCGGTGGAAGGCAAATGCCTTAGTGGAATGAAAGTTAGAGGAACTGTTACCCCTTATCTTTCCAGTCAATCATTTAGTCGGAGAAGGCAATGTGGTTGGTCAGGTATGATTTGCCTTTGTAAATCTGTGCTGACTGTTCTTGATTGCTGCCTTGTCCTTTGCATGCTCATAAATGGATGTTAGAAGGATATACAACCTCCATCCCACCAGGGACTGCACTTAGTGTTCCACCTGATAGTCCCCTGGGTTGTCCTTCCTACTTTTCTTAAATATGGGCCTGATCTGTCATTGCCGTGATTTTTAATAGTTAATAAACAACTTTATAATTACATCAGCCAACTCTTCCACAGCCTTGGTTGTCTTTACAGGCTCTATAGACTGAATAATCCAGTTTTTCTAAGTAATCCCTTGACCGTTGCTGCCCAATCATTCTTCTTTCCAAACCATGCTGGTATGAGCAGAGGGCTGGGAGCTGGCTTGCTTGGTAAGGGTGAGGCAAAAACAAAGTAAGTATTTCAGTTTTCCTTGTCATTAATTGCCAGGTTATCTTCTTCATCCATCAGCATTCATTCATTTGGTTGCTGACTTAATTCTCCATTACTCTCTCACCAAATAGATACTTAGGTCATCAGGCATGTTGAATGCTGCACTACTACAGACCTCAGAAATAATATGGCATCTCCTTACCAGCAGTGGTCTCCCTATCCCCTAAAAATGACCTTGCTGTTGTGTAGTTCTATGGGAGAGACCTAATATCAGTAAGCTTCATGATACTCAGCATTCCATAAATAAAGAAGGGGGTTGCTATTTCAGATTAGGTGACTAAGTTTAGTGGATACTTTTGACACTGACCTCTCTGAGCCCCTTTTTGCCAGTTCATTAACCACGCAGAAGATTCTGGTTCCTTGCCTTCTAGTTTGGTGTCTGGTTAACATCATCTTAGTCCAGCCTTTCATCCTTAGCCATGGGCAAGCTATAGCAAATGTGGTGCAGACCTGTGATGTGCAGGAACCACGAGGGATGAAGTGTGCTCATTCCTTTAATTGGGATGATACACACATGGTGGAGCAATGTGCAGCATCCTCAGTCACTCCGAGGCCTAGAGCGTGTGCAATTCTGTGCACAATACTGAGAACTGTGTTAGGTCAAATCAAGTTCTAGCAAGCTTTTTTCCAGAGTATGCAGATATGAGCTTATAATATTTTTTTTAAAGTATTTAGAACTGGTTAAATTTCTAGATACTCTTTATGAGGTGGTAAAGAGCACCCTGGCTGCAATTGTGATGTCTGGGCTTCAAAGCATGGTTCGGCTTTATAAAAGGAAGTAGCTAACACTTGTTAATGTTAATTTTCTCCTAATTCAATTCCTCCAAATGGTTGAGTTGTTCAAATGTTTCATACCAAAGAAACAGCCTCAGGCAGGCATCTGTCATAGAACATTTCAGCCCAAATCATTAATATTTTGCAAAATTATAAGCTATGAAAACAGGGACTTGTAATATGAAGTGTCAGGGAGCCTTGGTAGTATACTACACTACTACCTTCCTGCACCAGTAAGTTACTGGTATGCGACTGGGCATTTAATAAATTTCTTCAGCTATATATTCCTTTCTTTTTTTCATAAATGGCTGTAAGAATTTGGTTCAACAGTGCTTTGGATTTGTGTAGTACTTTATTACAACACCTAGGCACAAAAGGTTTGTAATAAAAGTGAAATGGCAGTCTGAATTCAGAATGCCCATGCTTTTGTATTTTGATGTCTCAGCTTTCATGCTATTTTTATGTTGTTTCTTTCATCTTTAATTTTACCAAGAGATTCATATTGGATGCATTATTAATCCCTGTAACACTGCCTTCCCTTTTTCTGTGCAGTACGAGAGATTTCTGGCTTCAATAGAAATAATAATGTGTGAGTTTATTTTCTACATTTAATATGCAAATAAAGAAATAAACAATGTGGATATTTTGAAATCTCCATACATTGTAATTTTCTTTCAAAGATTTCACTGATGCATTAGGACTGAGGCATGAGCAATCACCAGAGAAGCTTTTAAGCAATGGTTTTGGTTGTGTACTTTATAACCTGAGAATTCTCAGCATGCAGCACATTATGACACATACTGCACTGGAAAATAAACAGAAAAGTGAAGTATGGTAACTGGACTTTCCGTAGGGGTTTGACATAGATTAAATGAAACACAATTCCAACATGTTGATGAACTGCAGAAGAGGCAATTAAATGTCTCACTGATGATGGTTAATGGGACCAATTAGAGAAAGCATTTTGAAATGTGACTGGTACAGTTATGATGCCTGCAGCTGAGAGGGAGAGGTAGGAGGAAAGGGAATAAGGGATTGTGAAAGGCTAGTGGAAAGACTACTAGTTTGGGAGCTGGGGGTGTTTTAGCTGTTGGGTAAAGGGGAAGCTGATTACAAATACTGTTCCATTTTGAATTAGCATGTGTAGCATATCCTTTTGATGGTTTTATTTCTAATGTAGACAGTATCATGACTGTGCAAACTGATCAAAGAAAAAGGAGCAGCATGCAGTACTGAAAGTCTGGCCATAGTGTTTCTACATAACTGCAACAAAAAGGGAACTCATAGGGCTTCTACAGAGTTGATGACATTTAGCAAAATCATCTGATGGACATCAGGCTTCCATTCAAGCTGGGGAGCGACAACAATAATCCACTTAAACAGATAATTAATATTGAAGGAGTATTGTGGGCCCCAACCAAAAAGGCAGTGTGTTTCTATGTAACGTATTGTAGCACCTTTGTAGTTGACGTCTTCTATAAGAAACAATGATCATTGCAAGGATTAATGTTCCTAAAGGTTTCCTGTAAGCAACTTGAAATCTAAGCCTCAGTTGCAACAGTGCTGAAGGACTTCTCCCACTGGCCTTCTGCACAGAGAGAGATGTGATGCTGCTGTAGGTGTAAAGGCAATACAGTTGCTCCTGTGTGACTCAGCCCCGAAGTCAGAAGTACTGGGAGGTATGGTGGAGCTCCTGTGAACAACCCCTTTCCACACAACCCCATTAGGATCTGGAAGCAGAATTGCCACATCCTCAGTCTACCCAAACCAACAATAACAGCTCCTCTAAGGTGCTGGGTCCACTATTCCGGTTACCAACAGTCAGTTCAGATCTCTCTCCTATTTGTGTTCGTAGCTAGAAATGAGACAGGCTTATGTTAGCAGCATAGCTCCTCTCTTCTCAGCATGGCTCATTGGCCTAAGGTCTATGAAGTCAGCTGGGGTGCCCACATTGCCCACCAGAGAACACCAGTCACTGGTGCTTCAGAGTACAGCACAGAATTCTAAAGTGTGTTCCATGTTGAAAAATATCATGAAAACTAACTTAAATTATACTCTTAGCCAACAGATGCATTCATCTGAAGCCACAGAATTGCTGGGTTTTCTTTAGCAATGCTAAGGCATACAGAAATTAAAGTGTGCAATATATTTCATTTGCTGTATACACGCAATATATGACCACAGATATTTGGGGTTTTTTTCCATAAAAAGTGCCAGAGTGATTTGGAAGGCTCATGAAAGCGATAATTCTTCCACAGTTTGATTAGAAACTGGTGGTTAATAGTAGTTTAAACTGAGAAGAGAGAATAAATGACAATTATTTTTAAATAACATAGTTTAAGCAACACAGTTTCAAACCACACAGAGGTAAGCATTGAAGTATGTAAACTAGATTTTTATTTCATTCACCAGTTATTATAATTACAGCTTAAATTCAATGCAATCAGAAGAATTATTCCAATTTATAATAAGGCAGTTGTACTTGGTCTGACTAGGATAGAGTTAGTTTTCCTCATAGGAGCTCATCTGGTGCTATGTTTTAGATTTGTCGCCAAAACAGTACTGATAACACACGAATCCTCTAGCTTTTGCTGAGCAGTGTTTGCATAGCGTCAAGGCCTTCTCTGCTTCTCACTCTGCCCCGTCCCAGAGAACATGCTGGGGGATGTGCAATAGGTCGGGAGGGGACACAACCAGGCAGATAACTCCAGTTAACCAAAGAGATATTCCTTACCATATAACATCATGCTCAACAATAAAAGGGAAAAGAGGGAGGTTTAGGGAGGTTAGCCACCTTTTGCTCAGGAACTGGCTGGGCAATGATCTACCTGTGGGAGGTGGTAAGTGGTTGCCTTCACAACACTTGGGTTTTTTTTGTTTTCTTCTCTCTGCTTCAACTTACCCTTCACTTATTAAACATTTTTTTAATTTCAGTTTTTTTATCTTGAGCCCCAAGTTTTCTTGCTTTTATTCTTCCTTTCCATCCCACTGGGAGTTGAGGAAGTGAGCAAGCGGCTGTGTGGTGCTTAGCTGCCCACCAGGGTTAACCCACAACAGGCAGGACAGAAAGACTGTGGCAGACCTGCCTTGTCATGAACTTGGTTTATGGAACAGTCCTAAATGACTATAAAATGCCAATGTTCTGCTTTGGAAAGGTATAACTTACATTACAAAGCAATAGAGATCAGTGCTGTTGGTTTCAGTGAAGCTAATTCTGACTCAAGCCATTCTACCGGAGATAAGGCCATTGTCTGTTAGAGTTTCATCTAGACTTACTCTCATCGTAATCCTCAGTGAAAAATATTTCACAACAGAAAACAAATGTAATTGGGTATAATACATGATTCATGGAACAATAACTGCTGTTCCAAGTCAGGACTGAAAAATACCTGGAGACATGTTAACATAATGTGAGACAAATCCTGAAATGGTGTAACTGACTGCAGGTCCATTGTTTTCAGTGTATGTACCTGCATTCAGCCTTGCTTATGTGTATTTAGACTGGAATTCAACAGAGTTATTGTGACAGTTTTAATAAGAAATACAAGTACGGGGCAGTTTGAGCTGGTGCATTCTGCTGTTCTTGGTTTTGTTGTGGCTGGTATTTCTCATACTATAAACAAACACTGTTAAGAAATATTCTCTTCTTGAAATTTTAACAGAATTTAATCCATAAATACTTCTCTAAATACCTCTGTTATACTAATCATAAGGGAATATATTCACTGCAAGAGTCATAAAATAGATGAGGCAGTGAAAATGTTTAGGGAATGTTAGAACTAATAATGATAATGATGCTACTAGAACAGTTGGAACACAGCACACAAAGGCACAGCAAGATGTTATAGTAAGCTCCGTGTCCTCTATGCAGAATCAGTGGTAATCCAGCATTGTATAACTGGTATTACAGGCTGCACTGGAATTGGCGCCTGCCTCTGGGATTGGTTTGTGTTAGCAGAGCCAAAAATAACATAAATGTTCATTTGACGTTTAGAGTACTTCCTTTCTCTCAGCATTCATTCTTTTCTGCCTTTTTACAGTGCTTAGACCGAAGCTTTTATTTTATCATTATTTTCTTCTTTGGTCTTCAGCTTCAGTTTGTGGAAGAAAGAAGGTTCATTTTTTCTATTCCATTTGGAGGTGCAATACTCAGTAGACCAGCAGTGTTATACTGCATCAGGTCTGAGTAATCACCCAGAGCTGCAGAGCTCTGCTGCTGACTCACCTGGCTGTTAGGTGTGAGGTGCTTTTACAGAAAGGCACACTTAATATGCTGAACTCTTTTGGCAGGCAACCCAGAAATATAAACAAATTGAAGTTTCCGAGTTCATGAGAACTGAGGAATACAGAAAAATCCAAATGGAATAACCTCTTGGCATGAAAGAAACAAAATTGGCATTCAAGAGTATATATCTTTTTAATTCATAGTGGGTCGTTTTGGATAACTGTGTGTATGCTGCATGCATGAGTGTGCATGTTTGTGTGCATGTTCGTTTGCATGTGTATTAGGACCCCAGTGGAATTGCCACCAATTTAGTACACATTTTAGCTTGGGTTACCTCTAGAAGAATAATTTACAAGCTGAACTTTGCTGGAATTTATTGGTAATAACAACATTGACAAAATTAGCAGCAAGATCACATATGCTGCAATATGGAGGATGGTCAAAGAACCTAAATAGAGTAAATCACAAACAGAATAACTTAATTAGAAACACAGAACTTTTAAGGAGGTGTTTGCTGTGAATTAGATGTGTCCCTAGACCAGGATGGATATCTTCCAAAATCCCCGTCCCTAATCTGCCCCATGTATCCATATTTACTTTAAACTTGAAGACATCTGTGCATCCTCTGTGAAGGCTTTGCTTTGTTATGTGGAAATTAGTTGTAGCTTTGATAATGCATAATTTACTAATGATGACCTATGCTTCAGAAAATTATCAATGCTGATGTTGTCATAAATAACTGATAACCTGACAAATAATACAGTAAAATGTTAATTAGTGCACAACACTCTGTGCCTCAGGAAGAAAATAGTGTTTCAAAGACTCCTTTTTCCTTACCCTGATTGATGATTCCCTTTGAGCTTGAGAACAGTTCAAAACCAGGATCAAAAATTGTATCCTCGATAATGTCTTGAAGTTATTGAGTTATTGTGTAGAGTATTGTAACTACTCTAAAGTAATGACTGGCTATGGGTTTGCTGCTTTTTTTTTGTTTTTTTGGTCTCACTGGTATTTTTCATCCATGCCATATGAAAAAATGCTTTGGAGAACTGAACTAATCAATTAGAGTTTAATATAATAGTGATTCAAGGAAATTGAGATTCTGGCAAGGGAGACAATGTACATGTTCAGAAGAGAACTAGAAATAAATGAAAAGTCAGTGGAGACAAGGGATGCAGGGAAATGCAAATCTAAGTAATAATGCAAAATAAAGCAAAACATGAAAACACACATAGACAAGCAAAACCTAACTACAGAATCCCCATTTTCCAAACTGCAGTGGTAGTATTTTGTATTTTCTTGTCTTCCACTCTCAGAAGTGACTATATTTAATGCAAGTTTCTGTTCTAATTATTTAAAATATGTAAAAATACCAGCTTTCATTTTGAGTTGAGTGGATGTATCCATTCTTTTGCTGCCTAGGGCCCTCTTCTGTTCCTATTGCAATCAGGGATACAATTCTCAAATAACAAATCTTGATATGGGATTGGGACTTGGAAAAAGAGTTCTAAATAAAGGTAAAACGAATATTGTTCAAGAGTGAATATTTTTAACACTTATTCACCTGTAATGGCAAAGGGAAGAAAAGCTTCAGTGTAAGAAAAGAAACAAAATTGAACCAAAACAAAAAAAACATTTATCTTGCATTTCTTATGAAACTTTTTCCCCTTCCTCCCTAAAAACACTCCAAAAACTGGAACTTATATTGGCTTCGACTGTGAATAAGTCTGAAAACACATTTGTTTTTGTGGGATAGAAAGTATTTAACCTCTCAGACTGTGTTATTAAACAGACTAGAGCCTGTGCTGGGCTCAGAGGGCAAGTAATATAGCACAGGTGTGTATGCATGTGTGTGCATATATACTTGTGTATGTATCTGTGTATAAATATATACCTATGTATATGTGTCTATGCTTATGTGTACATGAATATGCACGTATATCTGTGATGATATCATCTCCCTGTCCAAGCAGGATGGCTCTTGCCTGCTGGGAAATGTCCCTTGCCTGTGCTAGTGTCCCCCTTTAGCGTGCCGGGGTGCCCAGGGGCATGCTCGGTGACAGGGACCAGTCCTCGCGAGAGTGCTGACGGTTAATATGGATTGCAAGAATCCCGTACACATCTCTGTCCTCCCTCTGGTTTATCCAGTCATATAAGCATAGTCCTTGAGGTCACCTTTCTGCTTTCCTCCTGCGCAGGAAGTTGGTGAGTCAGAGGGACTTTTCCAGTTGCTAACTAGCACGCTGGAAGACTCCACTGCGGAGAAAAGACAGTAACTGCCTCGGAAAAGGAGACTAAACAGCAGAGGAAGATCTGAGAGACAATGTTCAAGACATCCCTCAGTTACCTTTCTGTCTGGTGTCTTATCAGGGGGCAGTGAAGCAAATCTTAGAGTAATTTACTGGGATGCCTCAAAGATGCTCTGGAAAGCCCTGGTCCAGCGCACAGTCACGTACGCCAGCCAGGCTTTCGCCAGGTGAGGGATAATGGCACCTATGGGTGCAACCTCTCCTCCTTGCGCAGGTCGCGGGGGCTACCTGTGCCCTTATGATGGCATGAAGAAGAGGATGAAGGGAGGAGGAAGGCAGAGGTGGTAATCAGGCGCTTTGGGAAGCACAGATGTAATTCCAGCAGGAAAAAATACTTAGCTTTGCTGCACACAATGCTATTGTACATTCTACTTATATCTGTGAATAGATTTTTTTTTTTTGGCTTAGTAGTTGAGCTGAAAAATTGGTCAGAGAAATAGTTTAGTGTTGACCTGTCATTTAAGGGTTATTAAGATGGTTTTTGCTATTCATTAATTGTGTCAGACTCAACAAGATTTTAAAATGAGAAAATAAAGCATTCAGCATAACAATCTTTTTAAAAACCCCTTTCATTAAAGAGTAACTTTTCAGTCTGAAGTTTTACATTACTCTGGTGAAATTATCTGCTGTAATTCAACTAAATTGATAAATACTTTCCTTTCTCTTAAAATTACAATTTCTGACAAGATTTGTAAGAACAAAAATCATGCATTTGGACTTAAGGAAGATTATGACATGCCAGTGAAGCCTAACAGAGTTACATGGCCTGTAGGCACTCAAAGTAATAAATATAACGTGAAAGCTATTACCAAAGTTAATTTTATTCTGGTACATTAAAAATAGACTGTTGTACCGATTTCAAATACTGTTCTGCTTCCTACCCTGTGCAGTGAGTGGCAACTGAACATGGAGATGCAGAAGAGTCGCTGCTTGCAGTTTTACTTCTGCTGTGTCTTGAAGTAAGGAATGAGTTTGAGCTTGGGCTTACAAGGGCTAAAATTTGTTCTTTCAGGCAACTTGTGAAAGTGGTGTATTATTTCTGTCAGGCAGTTAAAGCAGGCCAACACAGCCAGACTATCCTGTAATCAATTTTGTATTTTATATTTTCATGCAACTTTCATGTGAGGACCTACTCACATGGCATGGTTAGATCTGTAACATGTAACTAGCACTTGTATAATAACCTGAAAATATTATTTGAATAATATGTAACTAGTATTTGAATAATACAAATATTGGCTATTTTTATAAACAATAAAAAATGTTTTCTGATAGATCAGGAGAAATTTTATTTAAAATATTTTGCTCATGATAGCAGAAGGAGATTTGTAAGATGATTCCCTCCCCCAAGTATCCAGCTTGAAAAAACAGTTTCTGTCCCAGAGAAAGTATAATATATGATTTTCTCCAATAAGTGTTAATCTTAAATTTATTTCTTTTCCTTAGATATGTGATAAAAGAGGTTGAAAATTCTGAAAAGCCCAAGGGGAAAATGAATATTTTTTCTTAACTTGCATTCCATTCTATATTCTAAAAGGCTCCTGGGCCCATTTATATTAATTTACTTACAGTAAATTTTTCCTCTTCTCAGTCTTTGATACCTCATGTGTAAGCAGAACATATGCATGCAAAAGTTGACAGTAGTGGTTTATTAATTCTTTCATGAAGGCAGAATGTTCATGCAATTAAAGATAATTCAGCACTCAAATATGAACAAAGGAAATGTTAATATCTCTGTCAAAAACTCAACTCAAAGATACAAAAAGGAAAAAAATTAAATAATGAAGTAATTTCCAACAACTTTTAAAATATACTACAAAATTGGTAATAGCAGTGCCAGAGAGTGCATGTCAACTTTCCTTTTTAAACCTTTCTTTCATGGTTTTTACTTGGTTGTGAAAATTCACTGGAGGTGGATGCTTGGTTTTGAAGACCTTAATTGGGAAAAGATATTGTTTGGTTTTGGATACATTTTCAGAAAAAAACGACACTACTGAGATCGAAATTTCTTTTTACAGCCACAAGGTTTGAATGATGTCAAATTTTTGAGTATTATGTGTCTCTCTTAGACACATGGAGAAGTGCGGGGTTTTTTTCCCCATTTTCTTTCAGTAATAATGCAACTATTGATGTATTTTAAAGGTCATAATTTTTCACTTTTTAACACATGTCTAAATCAAACAGGAGGGTTGCACAGCTCAAAACTGAGTATCATAGCCATGCCTTGCACTGTGAACACCAAATAGTCATGAAAGTGTGATCTCTATCTGAAGTAACGCAAGATGGCTAAAATGAGTGTAATGGCTCTTCTGTTTCGTTGTTTTTCCTGAATCCGACATGCAATTCTGAAACATTTTATACTTTAACATGCCATCAAAAAAACTGAAGTGAACGACCCCCAGGTAATGCACAAGGACTACATGACAAAGAAAGTGGACAGCAAGGTCAACAAACTAAGCCTCGTTCACTGGGGAGGGTTCTCATTATCACCTAATCTTAGACACTGGCCCAGGTTGCCCAGAGAGGTGGTGGATGCCTCATCCCTGGAAACATCCCAGGTCAGGTTGGACGGGGCTCTGAGCAACCTGATCTAGTTGAAGATGTCCCTGCTCATTGCAGGGGGGTTGGACTAGATGACCTTTAAAGGTCCCTTCCAACCTAAATTATTCTATGATTTTATGATTCTATGTTTACAGAAACACCTACATTTCAAAAAGTAACCTTAGACTTGTAGATTAGTCTATGGGGAGAAACAGACACTGAACATACATTTTCTCATGTCTGTTTTATGAATTTACATTAGGAAATAACGAATGGCACCTAGAAATACCTATTTCTCTTCACTGTCAGGGGAGTCTAAACCACTAGTTCAGATGTCATCTCCTACTTTGGAAAAGCTTGTGGTTAACTGATATATTTGACTTAGATTCACTTCTAGGCAGGATTTTCATTTTCCTGGACGACTTTCTGTGGTTGCCTTAATTTATAGGGATCCGAATGAGACAATATCAAGGTAGCTTCCAAGCATTATGAAAGCTCATTTAGGGTTAGAAGCTAAGTTAGATCAGGAACTGTGGATGGTCATTGTGTATTATATTGGCTGTATTTCCTACACACAAATGAAGAAGTTTGCTGAAAAAATATGAAAAGTGTGTATTTTCTTGCTACCTCAGTGAGATATACACCTTGTTTGAAAATTTCCCTAATCCTGAGTGTACTGTCCACAGCCTTGTAGGCAGAAGTTGAGCTGACCATCAAAAAGTCAGATGCAATGGCAGCTCCTTCTTAGATTTCAGTGTGAAGGAAATGCCCAGGGTGTTCCTAACCCCGCAGTTTCTGACTGCAGGGGGCCTGAGGCAATAGGTAGCAAGGAGACAGCCACTCCTTAGCTGATCTGTACAAGCCTGCCGCCAGTTTAGTCCTTCCAGCTTGGGAAGTTCAAGGAACCTGCACAGTTCCCCTTCTCTGGAAATGCACCAAGCTCCTTCTGGGACAGTCACATTTGGACACAGTGGTCTATATTATGTAGGTGCTCACCAGTGTTATTTATGCCACTAAGTGAAGAATTATATACATGTAGGCTTCTAAGTTTTTTGTTATGTTTTATTTTCACATAATGTTTTTCCTCGATCTCCCTCTCCCCACCAAAAGAACAGACTTTCAGAGATTTCCTTCGATGAGTTCAAATCATTATACTTTATAAATTTGTTCTTATGCAATGATTAGCAGAAGCTAATTTGCTCATTGGGTTTTCATTTCTTGCTTGGGCATGCCTTGCGCTCTCGTGTTTTCCCAGGCACAGTTATGCAACATTGCAAAGGCAGATTAGTGATGGACAAGGGCATGGTTACTCTACGTTAAGCAACAGCTAACTGTATGTTATTTGTCAAGATTCCTGTTTAGACATGTAGCTCAACTTTCATTTTTAAAAGAATGTAACCTATGCTATCACTACCGAATCACATTCGGTAGTGATAGCATAGGTTACCATCAATCAACAATTTAAAGTGAAAAAAATGTATTAATGAAAAAAAAGTATTATTCAAAAACCCACTTCAATCAATAGGTTTGATTTTTATTGTTTTCACTGAAACTGAATGGAGTCCAAGTTCCCAACAAACTTGATTTTACTGTATTTCTAGTCATTTTAAGTAACAAAATAAAACTGCAATGAAAACTACTTCCCTACACCTAAGTGACCTGAGACATTCTTACTATCTCCAAAATGATTCTCTTCCCATTTTTGTTAACTTCAAATCTTATTTTAAAAACACACAAGGGATTTAGAAAAAACCACGACCACCCCCAAAACCCCCACAGTAGGATTTTATCGTGCCAAATGATTCTTAAAAGTAAGCTCACTTAAATCACAGATTTCTCCTGAGGTTAATGAGAACTGAAGGTGTTTTGATTATTAGATGCACAATACCATTAATGAGAAAAGTAGTAGCTGCTATGATAACTACCTGTCTTGGGTGAAGACCAAGAAATTAACATAGAAAATTTATCTGACTCTGGCATGTTAACCAAAGACTTTAAATCAACTTTTCACTTTTATGTTTTTTTGTTGCCATTTGTTTTGACAAAGTATATTTTAGAATGGAACTTTTTAAGATTTCTTATGGTTCCTGCAATCTGGAAACTTCACTTGACTGTTGAATGAGTATGATAGGTCAAAATGATATGTTTGCAGCAATTACAGATGCCCAAACAACTGAGCGAATACATTGGCACAGACAGCGTTTCTGTAGTGCAAGCCCTGACAGGAACGTGCTTCTGACTCAGAGGAAAGGCAACATGTTCGCTGCAAAGTTTGAAGCACCGTGGGGGCAATGCACCTTAGCAGATAGACATGGTTCAGAGGCAAAGAGCCATGAATCCCTGGCTGTGGAAGCCCCAGAATAGATCTGTCAGGTCCCTCCCAAACTCTCCAAGCTGGGTGTCAGGGAAAAGTAAATTATGACAGTACACCACATGTAATTAGTGGGTCTAAGGCATAAAACCTCTGAGTGATAAAGATCAGTGATACACAGACTTTCCAGCTGGGTAAGAGGCATTCCCTGTGTTTAGTAGGGAAGGAGGCCTTATTGCTCCTCTTTGCAAGATAGGATCGTCTATGCAGTGCGTACAAAACGAGCGTGATGTACAAAGAAGAGGCACTTCAGAAAGGTGATAACAAGAAATGGACTCACTTTTGTTCATGAAGCCCACAAGCTCGTTCCCAGAAGTACTTGTCCACTGATGGACCACTGAGAAGCAGCTGCTGGGACTCCACTACAGGGTGGCTGGTGAGAGGGAGGTGAGTGCAGTCAGTTCAGTTTGACTTTATTGGGTCTTGGGTATTTCCTATCAGTCTTCCTGTGGTAATGAACTTTAAGGGCACCTTTGCACTCTCAGAAACTGAAGGAGAAGGGAGAACAGGTGCCCTAACTCATACATGTGCTTCTCCTTGAGCAGCTCTGAGTAGGTGGCCGTTCCTGGAGGCCTTTTTTTTCCTGTTTATCTTTCCCTGTGTTTGGCAACACAGACTCTATCTGATGGTCTTATGCTGACACCAGTGACAGTCTCATATTGCATTAGAAGCTGTTTTTATTGTCCGTTTGAGAACAGAAGGGCTATCTGATACAATGACTTTGATCATACGGTCAATTTGTGTCATAATTTATATAAAAAATGCAATATTATTGCCATACTATCATGTCAACAAAGTTGTGTACTTTAATTAAGACTTTGCAAGTTCCAATGTACCACAGAGAGCAAAATGATAAATGTAATTTGTTCCTGAAATGAGCTAAAGACCTCACAGAGGTCTTTTCATCCACATGTGTGCATGTCTTCTGTGCCTGCTTAATCATTCACACAGGACAATAACTTGGACTGGAAGCTGAGCTGCAACATTCAGGAAAAACCTGTACAAGCATAGAGACACCGTTGTAGTTTAGGAAGGATGCATAACAAATGGGCATGCTGTGCTTCCTGAGCATACCTGACACTCTGAAATATCCCTGCAGTCTAGTCTGCACACCGTGTAAGACCTCAGAGAAAGTATCTATTCCTTTCACTTCGCTGTCTACCATGAGCTTTCAGCCTGTACCAGGTCATGTTTTTTTTTCTGCTACATAGACAAGACTTTGGATGACAAATTTTACTCATTAAAAAAAGACCCAAACACAAAAAATCCCAAATAATATTATGCTAGGATTATAAAGTAGTTGCCTCAGCTGGTCCACTCTGAAATAGTAACACCTAATATAAATGATACTATTTGTTGTCATAAACATATACCTTACAGAGTATAATGGTAGATAAATAATAATTTTTTATAGTTTTCAAAATTTATATTCATATATGAAAAAAACTTTACAATGTCTAAAGTCATTCAGAAAGAGCAAAAACATAGCGAGTATACACCTTAAAACACTAAAGTGCAAAATTCAAAATTCTGTGAGAATTAAGAGGTTTCAGAGGCCTTTCTGTTTGTCCTTGACTTTGAGCAGGTATTTCAGTCACAGCTGTGTGGTTGGGCAATTACTCCATCAAACCCAGGCCACTGTCAGAGCAGTTGCTTAGTGGAAAAACTGACAGAAGCTCAATTCGCACCATCCTCCAGATCTGCACCAGTGCAGATAACTCAAACCGCTGGAATTCAGATGAAGAGATTCATAGGTAAATGAGTTTCAAGTGGTTATAAGGAAAAGAAGAAATCTATAACACTGAAAGATTTCTGCAGCTGTGAAAAATGTACAATGTGATAGATTTATTTTTTTGTAATATAAGCCCATATCTGCTGAGAGAACTAATGCATTTCCATGTTTGACACCCCACAAAAATGTTCTATTATGCTTCAAATTAAGATCAGGAAATTGTACATGTAGATGTTCCTAACAGCCACTGAAAACCTTTGGACTGTTAATTTTTTCACCAGGAAATATGGACAGTAGGAAGCTGAGCTCCTCATTAAATTCTGCTAGCTAATTCATGGTATATCATTAAAAATTTAAAATCCACCCTTTTTGTCAATTACTTTTCCTTGTATTAATTATCTAATCACAACAGACTCAATTGATTAATAGTCCTTGTAAAAAGTGGTTCCAGCCTGTTGGAAAGGTCTATCTGGTTAGAAAATTTGTCCTTATTATGGGAATTGTTCTGAAGTCTATTTCTATTAAATGCTAGTATTTAAAACAGGGGTTATGAAGAGTTGTAGTGGAGAATGACAAGAAAACTATGAGGAAAATGAGAAGATCTTTCCACTTTACTTGCATGCACCACATCCCTGAGACTCCATGTACCGTATAGAACACAGAATAAACGTTTTGAATGAAATAAGTTTGAATTCTTTGCCAGAATTATCACATTTTAAAAAAACAGCTGTGCCAGATGTTCTTACATTTTTTTTAATGATTCTGGTAGCTTGATGGTGTGCTCTACAAGGTGTCCACAGATAAAAACATATGGTTAATTTAATTATCTATCTGAATTTCTCTAAGACCTTTGACACGGTCCCCCACAACATCCTTCTCTCTAAAATTGGAGAGAGATGGATTTGATCGGTGGACTGATCAGAGGATGAGAAATTGGTTGGGTGGTCACATCCAGAGGGTAGTGGTCAAGGGCTCAATGTCCAGGTGGAGATCAGTGATGAGTGGTGTCCCTCAGAGGTCTGTGTTGGGACCAGTAGTCTTTAGTATCTTCAGCAATGACATAGACAGTGAGATCGAGTGCCCCCTCAGCAAGTTTGCAGATGACACCAAGCTGAGTGGTGCGGTTGACACGTCTGAGGGACAGGATGCCATCCAGAGGGACCTGGAGAAGCTCGAGGAACGGGCCCATGTGAACCTCATGAGGACCAACAAGGCCAAGTGCAGGGTCCTGCACCTGGGTCGGGGCAACCCCCAGTATCAGCACAGGCTGGGGGATGAAGGGATTGAGAGCAGCCCTGCTGAGAAGGACTTGGGGGCACTGGTGGATGAAAAGCTGGACATGAGCCAGCAATGTGCTCTCACAGCCTAGAAGGCCAACCATATCCTGGGCTGCACCAAGGCCTGGCCAGCAGGTCGAGGGAGGTGATTCACGTATGTCTAATCTAGAATCTGTAATTTGGCAGAGATATATCTGTATCATGTATTAGGATATGTGCAATCGTGTATCCATAGATATGATTCATGTAACAACATTCTAATGTGTTTCTCATGAGATAATGATGGAGCCACAAGGCTTCAAGCAGTATGAAGAATTCAAGCTTCATGACTTTTGGGAAGTTGAATTCAGAATACAAGTCTTTCTCTTTAAACCAATATAAAATGGAATCAAGTGACGTTTATGAAAGATTTCCAAAACCATGGTTAACACTGAATAAAACAAAAACAAAAACAAAAAATATTTATAAATATCACTTCAGTACAGATGTTAGACAAATACTATCAACCCAAATGTACCATGACAAGTGGATTTATGCTAGATTTATGTTTTTTTCTAAAAAACCCCACATAGGATTGATTTATAAATTATGAAAACAATAATGCCTCCCTCAACTTCGCACTGCCACGTCCCAGTTGGTAATCACTGTTTTTTTTTATTTCACAGGCTTACAAATTCTTGTTTGCAAAAGAGAGGGACAGAATCTTGCTTTAACAAGTAAAAGCTGATTTGATTCCAGCAGCTGTAGCTTAAGACACCATACATTGTGAGGTTCACGGTAAAATCACTGGAGCTAGCAGTACTTATAGAAACACATACAGACAATGCCAAACTGTATGAGAACTGAAGGTTCATTAACTTCAGAGTAACTTCAGTGCTTATTCTCAAAGATCACTTTGTTTTCCATCCATATGCAAAACACAATGAACAGAAATATGTGCAGTATCCCTCTAAATTTAGAGAACAATTCATTATCATCCTAAATTCACAACATTTTGTCAGAGTTTAAAATTAATTGTCAAATATCTGATTCCTTCATGAAGTGAGAATATGCTGATTTGAGATAACATTTCCCTCAAACATATTAGAAAGATCTATCCTGAGCAACACAGAGAGGACATTGAGGTCATTTCTGACATGTCCAGATGATACACTCTTGAGGCTGAACACAGCTTCATGGAGAAAAGCCTGTACAGTAGCCCAGAATATCAATTGTTCATCTCATTTATTTCTTCCTGTTGGGTATATGTGGAGTGGCATCCTAATTGAGAGTTAATGAGGAGTTAATTAGAATTAAGTGCTTCAATAGCAGTTGGTGATTATTAGCTTTTTTAGGACGGGGCAATTTAACTCTGAAGCAGTTCCCTCACATTTTCAAAATGGGGATAAAACAAATAGAAAGGCCATTAGTTCTTCCTTCTCCCCTCAAGCCTTGAATTTGCATTCCTCCATACAGTGACATTTTTAGTGTGATTTTTAATGACAGTACTAGGAGCCTGCATCTTCTGTCTACCCAAAGGAAAAGGACTGTCCAGGTTTTCAGTGAGCTTTTAATACGTAGCTTCCATCATCATGTTTCATCTCAGCTATGAAAAAGCCATTTCTAACAGAGCAAAGGTGGTGTCCAGTGACCATGCTCACCCAATTCTCAACCTGCCTGCTTAGCTGACAAGCCCTGCATTTGGGATATATATATATATACATAGGAAATCTAGCATTAAAGGAGAAAGAGTATGAAAACAAACTGATTTCCTATAGGTCAGAAGACACCTTCTAGGTGGTAATGACTAAAGCACACTGTGAAACTAAGCTAGATATGACCCAGAGACCACAGCTGAGAGATCTTGTATTCCTTCAACTCTCTGTCAGTAGCACTTCTGTATTTTCAGATGTCAGTGAGACTGGTTCATTTATTCTATATCGACCTAATATGAGAAAATAAGCAGGAACACCTTTTTAGAGAATTAATTTCTACATGTTCTGGCAAATACAAGGAAAAGTAACAATGTATAACTTAAAAGCAGCAGAAATTATGAAACAGGGAAACCTCCACATTCTCACTTTTTTTTTTTGGAGGCTAACATTTCTCTTGGGAATTTTGAAGTTGGATACAAGGTCTGATATTTTTCTTTCTTCAAAGTATTTTATGGATATTACTGTTAGGGAAGGGGGAACGCAATGAATTTCTGAGATGAAAAAAAGATGAGGTAAAAATAAGATATTGTGTTTCTCTATTACTTTCCTAGTTCCTCAGTTTCCCTAGTGATGCTGCTGCCTGAGCTTTCGATGGCAAGCCAGAGCTATAGAAATGTGTCACCAAATTTACCACCTGCACATTGCTCTGGGTGGTACTGGTGGGGAGACCACAGCCCGGTTTAAAACTGCTGCTAAATTTGCATCTGCATATGTAAATGAAAACTTAAAAAAACAGCATTTTTAAGTCAGACAAGCTGAAAACTTAACCCTGAAAGGTAATTTTAATTTTACTAATTTCATATCACTAAGAAGTGAAAAAAAAGTCTATAACAATATTTAAAATAGTAAATTGATGTATACATGTAAGTGTAAGATGATTTGCTTGGCCTCACCCCCAAACAAATAGGATGAACGTGTAATGCACATACAATGAAAGGAAGATAGGCCAACATGGGCTTATGAAAGATGAAATCTCAAGCTTCATTAATAAAAGCAACAGAATTTAGCAATGTGCTTACAATTTTGTGAGGTATTCACCTTGGTCAGGTACTGCACTCTAACACAAAATTAACATGGTGTTCATAATGTTAAAATCTGGCTAATTAACAGCTCCAGCTTTGAGCTGGACTAGATGATCTCCAGAGCTCTCTTTCAAACTTAGCCATTCTTTGTGATTTTGTCATTCTGCAGTAAAATGGAAAATTTAATCTTTATCTTGCATGGAGTTGAGTATTAGTCTACTCATTCTGAAGTACTGAAGACAAGAGAGACCAATCTAGCAAGATTCTTATAAAAGTATCTCCTCCTTTTTTTATCCTAGGCATTGGTACCCATACTAGTGCGCCATGCTATTCAAGCTTAACTTAGAAGACCCAGTGCTGTTATGTTATTTTTTGAATCCACATAGAGTTTAAGATCATTACTAACAATATAATTTCTCCTTTTTTCTGATTAATGTGTAATGAGCAGGATCGGAGACCAAGGTCTCCTACTAATTTCTATATAGCTACATGGTAATTAACACTCATTTTGCTAGCTTTTAAGAATATGCAAGTTACTTTAAAAGGTATTGTCATGGTTTAGCCCCGCCGGCAACTAAGCTCCACGCAGCCACTCGCTCACTCCCCCACGGTGGGATGGGGGAGAGAATCAGAAGAGTAAAAGTGAGGAAACTCATGGTTTGAGATAAAGACAGTTTAACAGGTAAAGCAAAAGCCGCGCACACAAGCAAAACAAAACAAGGAATCCATTCCCCACTCCCCACGGGCAGGCAGGGGTTCAGCCATCTCCAGGGAAGCAGGGCTGCATCACATGTAATGGTTTCTTGGGAAGACAAAAGCCGTCACTCTGAACATCCCTCCACTCCTTCCTTCTTCTTCGTCCCAGCTCTATATACTATACTGAGCATGACATCATATGGTATGGAATATTTCTTTGGTCTGTTTTATAAATAAGATTAATAGTATGACATGATCATGTGGGGATATGTTCCTACAGCAAGGACATCAGTGGGAAAGAAAAGACAAGTCCCATAGTTGCCTGAAATAAATTTTAACTACACTTGATACATGGCTGAATCAATGTCACATAGTGATTACAGCCACGAAGGAAGAGACATCATCCTTGTTTGAAGACCTACATAAGCAAGGGTCTGGTTTTCAAGAACTGAAATGTAAGGCACCACTATGAAACAGTCTTCCCATGTTGAGATAGCTCTTGGAGAGCCCAACCAGTGAAAAAAACAAAATTGTTACTATAAGACAGGATCTTACCTTGAGGTTTTCAAAATAAAAATTATTTACATGGGAATGTAAGAACAGCAGTGTGGGGGCGGAGCAGATATCTACCAATATTCTGCCTTTGAGAGCAGCCAGAAGCAGATGCTTGGTAAAAGGTTGTAAGAATAGAGTCAGCACACAGTAGAGCTTTCCTTTAATGCCCTCTTCCCTTCCAGCACTCTGCACTTCAGCCACTTTCTGAGCCCTAGACTGCAACTTTATGATTATAACAACATGAAATATATAGAAACACACATAACACTGATGTATACAGATATACATTCACATATATGTATACATAAGTACATAAACAATTATGTATACATGTAGGTATATATACATGCATATATGGGAAGTTTTATATTACTATCGGTACATATATATGTCTAGCATAAATCCACTTACATTTTTTCCCCTTTTTTCACAAATCTGATGTTACTTTAATAAATATCAGGAATGTCCTGTTGTGCAAAATGCGTATCATATAGTGGATCATCAGGCCAATTTACTTCGATATATTTGATGGTTCTTGCCTTCCCCCCTCCTTTTGAATTAGAAAAGGCTATAGTAAACATATCA
>NW_010531851.1:0-411 GCF_000687285.1 Phaethon lepturus | reverse complement strand
CCTTCCAGACCCAGCCAGCGCTCTTCCAGACCCTGCAGCACTTGCTCCATCAGGAGCTGGAGGAGCTCTTTGGTGACAGGGTCTTGGGGGCAGCCATGGTGGAGGACACCGTCACGGGCACTCTGACCCACCACGGCAGGGACACAGAGTTGCCAGATCAGATGCTGGGGGCCTCCCTCCAACACCGCACGGTGACATTCGTGCGACAGCGCGCACGTGTCGCTGTGCAACGGCGCAGCGGAGAAGCCCAACGTCATCTGGGCCAGCAGGATGCGCGTGCTGCGGCGGGGCGGGAGGGCAGCCCTGCTCGTGGCCCTGGCCCCGCTACCTCCCGAGGAGAGGCTCTCGGCTCTGGCCCAGCCCCCTCCGGCATCCAAGAGAGATCCAGCGCTGACGAGATCCCCGGCACCT
>NW_010531850.1:0-8670 GCF_000687285.1 Phaethon lepturus | reverse complement strand
CAGGAGAGGCCCGGCGGCCCGGCCCCGGCAGGACCGAGGGGAAGTTAGAAGGGCACTCCTTCGGTAGCCCCGAAACCGACAGGCACGTAGTCAAAAGAGACAGCAGAGCTGACAGCGCGCAGGCAGCGTGCTCCCACAGGCGGCTCAGAGGAACCATGAGTCCCACTCGCTGACGAGCACGCAAGCGGTGGAGGACGGGCGATGCGCTACAGGCCAGGCCCTGAGAGCAGGGCTCTGCTGCTGCTCGTTCCTGCGGGCTCCGACTCCCAAACCTCCACCTTCATGTGCCTCCCCATGCAAGAACTGTTCCGCTCTACAGCCCCTGCTAGCTTAATTTCCCCCATCTGGCAGTCGCCTAAGAAACCAGACATTCTGCTAACCAGGCCTTCCACCCATAGGACCAAAGCGAACAGCCCTACCATTAAATTGTCCAGTATTTTTTCAGTATCGATCCCAGACCCCACAGCTTCAAGTTGGCAGAAGCATCAAGCTGTCGCAAGCATTCTGCACGCAGCTTACCAGTACAACTGGCAACAGAAAAAAGCACTTTGGCAAGTTTCCGTTCTCTTGGCAGCATGCGCTCGCCAGCAATGCCTTCATAAATGCAGACAGTGCACAAACAGCAGTGCATCTTCTGGTCCGAGGCAGAATTTAGAAATGAGTTAAAGAGTGAAGCAAAACTATGGAAAGCTAAAGGCATTAGGAAGGGACACATCCACTGGAATGGATGTTTAGCCAAGCATGTAAAAAAACCCCAAAAACCTATAAAGGTTGATATTTACTACCTGCAAGAGACTGAAATGTTAGTGTGAGAAAGCAGGAGTAGGGAGTATCCCTTGCAAGATGACACAGCATGCTGGTCTACTACAACAGCTCAGCATAACATGGAACCACTTGCATATGGCACTAGCAAAACGTTTAAACATGACCCAAATACAGTCCCGTAGCTATAGAAAGGATACAAAATTAATTTTACTTCCATATGTTAACTGGATCTCAGGCCAGGCCAACAGAATTTGTTGGGTTGTTACTTTCTTTAAGGGGCACAGAGGGAGAAGATACACATTACATCTCCTCCAAGCCCTGTACAAACAGTAATGCTTCCACATCAGTTCTGGTAAACTTTGAACAATTGCCTTTAAGTACTCATACCCCCTCAAAACAGCAATTCTGTTCTCTAAGCTAAAAAAAAAAAACACCTCAATATTATACTGCACCTACTTATACTGTTTAATCTCCCCCTCAGACTAACTCTCTGCTCAGGGATGCAGATCAGAGCATCTGAATGGTCCCTGAATGGGTTAGGTCCTCCTCTTGTTGCCAAGATCTTTTGTATTCCTGCAGGATAGTAATAACGTTTAAAACATGTACCTAAAAGCAGGAGACAACTAAAGAAAAAACAAAAAAACCAAAACCAAACACACCCAAGACAAACAGAATTTTAACCATTTTGTTTAATGTTGTACAAAAAAAATCTGGTGAGTATTACAATGAAAAGCGATTAAAACACAGATATCACATTGCCATCCCACTACCTAAACAGTTGAGATTCTATTCATACAATAGAAAGTTTAGTGGCCTTCAGGAAAAGAACGACATAAAAAAAATCCTTGCGTCACATGTATTCTTTTCTCTACATTTTAAAGCTGTGCTCACAGAGACGGCTTCTTCTATCAGACTCTTCAGGTACATGGGAATTCAGTTGTAAATAAAGTTGAACCTAAAATTAAAAGGATTATACCAAGTGAGGAATTGTCATTCTTTTTATTTAAGTGACATTTTGGAATGAATAAGCAACTGCTTTGTTTCTCTTCTTGATAAGCCTCCATCTGACAGAACAAAAGTGATTTCTTTAATAAGACAGCTTTATAATATAGTGGGAAGCATCATTTTTAACAGCCAATGCTACACTAGCATTGCACATCAGTCTCTTAAGGTTGCAGAAGAACTAGTTATTAACATTTAATCTCTTAAGAGAACTTCACAGATAGGAAAATACCAGTGAGAGTTATGTACCCCCATCAGCAACTCTTTCGCAGCATTTCTGCTATCAGGGCCAAACACTCCAAGGGTAACATTGGGACATGCTCAACAGAAGAGCAAATTTTTCTCTACTGAATTTCACAACAAACAGCGTTCCCACAGCAAAAGCAAGCATCCGTCTCAACTTCCGGATGTCCATCCTTTGGAAGTTTCTGCTGCACCGATACCAAATGTGCATTTGGCCGCGTAATAGCCAGTGTTTTGCTGGTACTCAGGAGAAAGTATCTGCTGTCTTTAGAGCAGAGAGAAGGGGAAGCCCCCATAGCTACAACTGCCAAAATTGGGACTAGATGGAGAAAAAAACCAGCATGATAGAAGCCTGTTATGGGCAATACCAGTGCTGACATTCTGCTAACAGACTTTTTTCATCAAGGTAGGTAGATGACAGAACTACTTCCCTGAGTGATGCCTGGCATTCCTAAACATTTGCTGAAGTAACAGAACCAGTGAGACTAGTGAGCTCTGGAGAGCCGAGGTACAAGCCATTTTCAGGTAAGAAAGCCCAAGAATGTGTACACTGGGAAAAGGAAGGAAAAAATACAGCTGTCCCTACAGATTACTTGTGTTACAGAGATGCTACACTTTATTAACTCTACTACACAGAGTCTAAAAAACCTACCACATTTAATCAGCACAAACCTGTGATAATATGCACAGCTAATTCAGTGCTTCAAACACACATCCTGGATTATACTGTCACACTTAGAAGCAGCTGTTCCTTAGCCTTTGCACAGCTGCATCCTCATTATCTTTCCCATTTTGCTTTGCTACAGCTGCCAGGTAGCACTTTGGTACTAGCAAGTTGCAATCAGTGTCTCTGAATTGTTGCATCTTGTCTGAGGCAAATTCTAAGCTCTTGAGCATAGCTGCAACCTTTTCACAGCTGGTTTCTGCAGTGCCTAGCCTTGCTCTGGTTTCCCATGGCAAATGTGTTCCCAAGAACTGTAATACAAATAAATCGTAACATACCTGCTCAGAAGTTGAGGAAGGCTGGAAATAATGGGCCCATATCCTGGTGCATTGTCATAGAGCTCAAACAATGGTGCAGCGACCAGCTTGTAATTTTTTGGGACTGCAAACAAAGCTAAAACCAAATACAAGTTGATGAGAAAAACCACCACACATTCAGCCAAGGTATCACCGTACCTCAAAACAAGATCACTACATATAGTACTATAGTAGGCTTATTCCTTTTCTAGTTAAATATGGGATTCACATGCTGTACACACACTGATGCAGGTGCAGGAATGAGCATTTACCAGGACTCATGTTGAAAGATCACCTACCTTCAAAACTGGTATCAGCATTTAACTTTTTTAGCGATCGACTATAAACAACTGCAAGCATATGAACACAAACTTGATACCAGATTTCCTTGCATGAAATGCACGCATTTAGACACTGTTCTAAACACAGTCCTTTGTTGCAAAGAAACACTTACCCTTTTCTTGAAGCTGGACCAAGAAAAGCTTTTTGTGCTCTTTTGGTTTTGTAATATGAGCTGGGATATAGGGATACTGGAAGAAAAACAATAAAAATTGGTTGTACAGAGCTTTGAGAACATTGTGCAATCTGAAGCAGTACTTTATAAATTATCCAGCACTGTACAAGCTTTCACCATGTCGTATATTGCTCTTTCATGGCATCAAGTAATGAAAACCACTTTTATAAGAAAGTACTCGGAAAGAAATGCTGTTGCTGTCACAACTACTGACAGGATCTAAAGCGCCACCAGCACTCATGAGCAGCTAAAACAAACCAACACAACAGAAATACCTAACGGCAAACTGAGCAAGTATTTTCAGTATTAAAGCACTTAGAAATCGGGTAGCAAGCCTATTCTATTCACAGGGCATCTGTTCCATATGCAGCAGTGCAAGAGTTTCCATTGTGGCTAAAACAGGAAATTAAATGGTGCGCCTGGCTCAGCACACAACTGGAAACTATTACATCCAGTGGTTTCTCATCCATCAGGACGGGTGTGAGGAGGGAGAGGGGAGTTTCCAAAAGAAAAAGTTTGTAGTTTCTCCTCAGACACAGAAAGGAGATGGAATAGGTAAAAAAACCAGAAAAACTAATTGCTCATGCAGTAGGTACTCAAAAAGCCCTAGGTTGAAGGTTTTTGGAAGAACAATCAACACTTGACTGAAAGTCAATGTGAGTACTCACCTGTGGAGGTTCAAAGTTCGGTCTCCACCAGTTACCAATGCAGTCATCAATCACCCAGTCTTGCTGAACACCATCTTGACGACCTAGTATCTACCAGAAATGCAGTTACAGTCAAAACTCTAACTACCACAAGTCAATTTTTTTAGAAAACATACACTGGAAGCACGAAGACTTGCTGTAATATGGGTCTGATGTAATTCAAGAACTGGTCTGGAACAGCTTTTAATAGAATTTTAGAGTATTTTTGTATAAAGGAACATTTTTTAGTAAAAGCCTCATTTAACAGGACAAGGACACTTGTGAGAGCATTTCAAATGCCATGCTGCATTCAGCTGAACTGAATCCCGTCAGACCAATGGGAAGAATGAAATGCAATGTTACACTACCTGACCAAATTCATTTAGGTTACACGGAGAGCATGGAAGGTTAATTGGTGCATTGAGAAGACTTATCTCAAAAACAAGTCCTCATCAGTTATGCTCTTCAACATATTTTATTGACTATCTGCACACTCACTTGCCTGTAGCCAGCCAAAAAGCAAAGCTGCAAAAGAACACAGGAGTTAAGCAGCAGGTGGGGGGGGTCAGCCAGTAGACCACTCTGTCACACTCATGATGCAGATAAATGAAAACTTACTGATTTATTTGTTAACTACCTAAGAACATCACAAAAGCATCACAATAACAGAAACAATAAAGGAGACGGCTCTTATGCTTTGGCTTATTCTGGTAACCCTAAAATATTCCAACATTCTGGTATAGCAACAAAAAAGAAAACAGACCTCTGTCATTAAGCGTTTGAGCCCTTCTACCTCATCTTCTCCTGGATTCAGTTCACCACCAGGTCTGTTAAAATAATCAATGATGAAAGCTAAAGTTACATTTCATTGTATTTACAGACTTTCACAAGTAAGTTTGGATGTGCTTCCAGGCAGGGAGCTACAAATTCACTCAAGGCCCTTAAGTCAGATCTTCCAAATCTAACTTTGCTGAATTTGAAGACAGTAAGATAGCTTTCACCAAAACCGTGACTAAAATGGCTACTGCATGTCCCTTACAAAAACCATCCGGTGTATAAAATACTTTAACTTCAGCAGGACAAAGCATAACAATATACATGATAATAACTGGGACCCTTAAAAGATAAAAGTTTTAACAACAATAAAAAGCACCAGAAGTTGAAGAAAAGGTTGTAAATACTGACCATACTTGTTCTTATCTCACAAACAGCACTCACTGAAGCACACATGAAGCAGAAAATAAAACTTATGTGGGAAACCATCCTGCATCTGATGCAAGGTTAATGAAAAAAAAACAAACCTAAAAACACATTTTCATCATTACAGAGTTTTGCAAAACTTTTAGAGTCTAGCCTCAGACATCCTCCATATCAAGATGTCAAAAAGAATCTGGATATAAAATTAGAATTCACATACACACAGAATTGAGAACAAACAACATAAACATTAAAAACATAAGAGCAAGAACACAAGCAGGATAACTTGAGACAAGTCAAGCCCACCCAGTTTAAAAAAGACAACAAGCACCACTGCCATCACCACAACCATAAGATCTAAACACTAAAATTTCACTCTGGCAGCAATAACCATTAGATGAACTGAAGCAGTTTTCTCAAATTTGGATGCTTACCTTTCTTGCTGTACTCAGCTCACCCAGTAATTTGTAAATGATAACATTCTGCATTTACTGGGGTTTATGCCTTCAGCTTCACTTTACCACTTCTGCAGCCATAGCATATGCATATTTAAGCATAACAGCTTTCACAGTGTAAGAACACCACACTAACTACTGATAACGATTTCTAAACAGGAATCTACCATAGTAATGCACCGTAATTAAGATTTCCAGTCTGTTCAAAACTAAGTCACCCCACTCATAAGCACAGTCAAATACACTTCAGATGAAAATGCCACCATTCAAAAGACGTTTTCCCACACTAAGTCTTTGCAAAAAGTGAATAACGTTCAAAACATCTATCAGCTAGCCACACTTAACCTCTAGCCCGCGTGTTTAGCCGTCCGTGACAATAAACTAAAAGTTACGTTCAAGAAGCAGACACTTACAGCTTGAAAAAAGTTGTACCCAGCTGCAGTAACAGCACATGGGGCAGCCTGTGCTCATGTACAATCAGAACCCCTTCCACTGTCCGCCTCATACCAATCTTGTCAAACTCTTCCCTCATGCGCTGAAACCGAGCTGCCACGGAGCTGTCCTTCTCATACAGAGGTTCCTTTGTACCAAATGTGTAATTTGTCAGTGGGTACCTGTAAGGGAAAAGAAAGTATGTCACCGCATACAAAAAAATCTAAATTTAAATCACTGTGATGCAGCACCCAGCCTGAGGCAGAACATACTGTGGTTGACGGAATGGTAACTCACTCGTAGCACTCACCTAGAAGTTCTTGTTTGTGGCTTACGGGGCCCCTATCGCACAGAGATCTGCACTATGATACATTCAAATGCAGAAAGTCCTGCTGACTGACATGCTGGTGTGGTGCTGATTCAAAACAAAAGATGCCCAGAAGAACCAGCAGCAACTGTTATTCAACAGCCACCCTCTTTGATCCCCACACCGCAGAGAAAAGGCAGCTGAGGCTCTGAGATGAGCTGGGAAAGGGACAGGACAGAAATGCTGGGAAGCAAGGGAAGCTGCACAGGACAGCATTTTTTCTGCAGAAGTAAATGAAGAGCCTGAGAACTAAGCTGTTGAAAGTGTGTTTGTTTTGAACTGGGAAATCAGACATCTGGATCACAGAACAGGAGAAATGCTGAGTGTCTAAGTGCAGGCCCAGGAGCCTGGGGTAAGAACAAGAGTTTGAGCAGATCACTCTACTGGGCTAGGTGCTGGACCTCTGCCTCCTCTAGTGACAGTATAGTGGATTTCTCCAGGTAAGAGGAACTGAAAAGAGCCAGAAAAGAAAAGAGTGCTTAGGCAAGAAATCAGTCAGTCCTAGAGAGCACAGAGGGCAACAGGAAAATGCTACTGCACAACAAAATCCAAGTAACACAGAGATCTGATAGTATGAGGCCTGGAGGGAGCACAGGATCATCAAGCTAAGTCAAAAAGGGAGAGGAAAATGGGTTGTGGGCAGAGCAGTAACGAGTCATCACCACGGTTTTATTGACTTATTCTATTAATTCTGTTGCTGTATGCCACAAGTGACTGATTTCATGGGGAATGCTTTCCTTGAGACGCATCTCATCATGTGTTCTTTTCCCAATACTTAATTGTGTCGAACTTTAGCATGCCCTCTTCCCCTCCTCAAATTTTTCCTCCCCGCCCCAAATTTTCCTCATTTTTCATAGTGGTGAAATCACAAGCCAGTTGCAGTTCTTAGAGCCCTTTCTCATGTACACAAGTGAGCCAAAACAACCAGTTTCTTACCTGCAGATTCATTTATTCACAAGTTTCCCCCCACTTTCACTTATACCTTAGAATCGTTTCCATTTTTAGATACACAAATAGCTTTATTAATAGTCTACTATGCTAACCCATACTATGCTAATGTGGGTACATTATCTGGTACATCAAAACCCTTAGCCTATACTTAAAAAAAAAAATTACAGTGGTATCACAGTAATACTGCTCTTTTCTTTAGAGCCACTATAGAAGTATTCCAACCTCTGAAGTTCATATATGAACTTCTACAAGATTCTTTCTAACTGTGAATAATCTTAGCTATGACCAAAAAAACCTATACAAGCCTATGATTAATAGCTAAAATTGAATATTGGCTGTTACAGCTAACATCTGCTGTTTCTGCAACTTGACAGATGTACTTACTGAAGAACACACCCATCAGAGTTTACTGGAAGAAGCTAAAGTACATGGCTTCTCATACAAAGTAAATATTTATTAGTAAGTAGTCTGTATAAATGACAGAGGTAAAATTTCCTCTGGCAGCAACCACTCTGAATTTAAATTAATATACCTGCACTAGACAGCCAGCAAACATCAGGCACACCTACCCACATCCCACCCAGGCCAATGGCCCGTTTCTCTCTCTGCCGCCAAAGGCAGGTGCCTGTGAAAGCGCATACCAGAAGAGAAGCACATACTATGTTCACCACGTCGAAATACTCCTTAACTGTGTTACTTGGGGGTCACGCTCCCCCAGTCAGACGCCGTTTCTATACGCTACAGCACATATATTCGCTAAATGCTCCGTACTCCCCCAATTGCTGGCAAGCCTTCAGTACCCACAACATCCTATAGCGTGGCCTTTCACGGCTCAACAACGCGCCCTCGTAAAGGGAGGGGGGGCAGACACCTCACTGGCAACCGGGCTCTTCCGCCGCTTTCCCCTCGGCCGGCGAGGACCGGGACCGCGGGCGGCCCCTGTGCGGCGGATACCGAGGGAAAACCTCCGCAGGCTGCCCAAGGGCGGCCCCGGGGCTGTTGACAGAGCGGGGAAGGGCTCGATGAGGGGACGGGATG
>NW_010531849.1:8393-10868 GCF_000687285.1 Phaethon lepturus | reverse complement strand
TTTCTGTGATTCTGTGATTCTGTGAATTTAGGATTGCCTTTCCATTTAACTAGTGAGGTTCCCACACTGGGGAGGCATGGGAGAGTTTACTTAAAAGGCAATCGAATGGGACAGGAGGCATTTTTCAGGCACACATGTCCCACTGTACTCTACAATCAAATAATTAATGCCCACTAAAAACTAGGAAGACCATCCCAAGTTTAGAGGTAGGTAAACAAACATTGAGATGTTGGTGTGCATCATCCACTGATTCAGCGACTGCTCCCACAGCGGAACCCAGGAGTCCTGAGCAATTAAAGCCAAGGAAAAATTACAGAAAGCAGAGTAGATTTATTTTTAAAGTCTCCAAAGAGTAACTGAAAACAACCCCTGTGCTAAATATAAATTTAAAGTAAGGCAAATAATCCATACGAGTAACAGACTACCTTGAGATCTTTTTGCCTTCTTGTTTCTCCCTCTTGGCAGAATTTGAGCTGCCTTTTAATGAGCTGTCTCCCAGCTGGAAATGGCAACTTCTACTGTTTTTCCCAAAAACCTACGTTCAGACTTTTTTGTGAAACACTCTAATCATCAGTACTTGTTCTGTAAACTGCATGTTGGGATATATTGTAAAGAAGTAATATCTTACTGATCTGAGGTGGGGGATGCAGTTTGCTCGTCCCCAGGCTGCGTATTTTTTCCGTCCCGAAGAGTAACCGGGGAGCTGCGAGCCAGGCAAAATGTACCCGCATATATGCAGGTGTGCGTGTGCGCGCCTGTAGCCTACCTTTAGCATTTCGACACTGAGTGTTTTAAAAGCTCTGCTGCAAGAAATACTCCCATGTCAAATTCTGCATGAGGAAAAAAAAGCCCTTTTTTATAGGCAAAAGCTTTTCATGGATTGCAAATTGTGGTACCCAGTAATTCTAATTTTGAATTCATAGTCATTTCAACCGTGATTTAAGGCATAGCTGGATATTCCCTGATTTACACAATCAATCTTAAGCTTTTTTTTGTCCTTCATCTTTTTGCTGTTTTCATTTGGAGAAGTTGATTATTATTGCATTAAAACCGTTAAAATAGCTCATTTTGCAATCATATAGAGTTTTACACTACTTCATACTTCTTTCTTGCAAACACAATCTGTATATACTTACTAAAATAATTACCTACTTTAACATACATTTATCCAAATGCTCAATTTTTGCACTCCTAATGTACCGAGTGACATAATGTCAGTAAAAAAAGAAAATTAATTTGATACCAATTTGTTCCAAGCACTTTTGATAAAGAATGGAACTCACAAAAAAATGTGGAAAGTCAATATTTCATATTTATGATTTATTTGCTGTAGAACCTTCTCTGGTACCTGTCTGCATTTAAATTATTAAACAAAGGAAAGACCACCCGCTCCTTTCCTCTAACATAAAAACCTCAGAAGGTATTTTTCAGATGTTCTAATTGCTCAAGTAATTGGACTTCTTCACATTTTAAGAATTTGCCGAGACTTTATCCAGTCACTGGACAAGGAAATATTTCAACTACACTTATTCCAATACTGAACAGCTGCTGATTTTAATATCTTGCATGTATTCCTTTTTTTTTTTCCTTCTGTTTGAGGATACTGTCTTTTTATGAAATTCTGTTGAGATGGCAATGCAATAGCAGCAAAGCCAGAGCACACTGTTTCTTTTACTCTTTTTAAGGGTCCTACAGTCAGTGAGACAAGTTTGGAAATTTTGGCTCTTGGTATCACTGAAGGCAGCAAATTTCTAAAGGTGTTTTGTTGGAGACATCTATATTTTTAGGCTTGGTTTAGATATAATAACCTTCTCTTTGTAGTAGTTTATCAGTGATTAACATTTTTATGGTGACCTCCTCCCATCAGTGTTTGGTGCAAAAATGCTTAAACTTCACATACTTACAGTTAAAAGAGAAAAATTTAACACAAGTAACAATATTAATTGTTTAAATGCACCATAAAAAGATGGCATATTACTCTCCCTTGATGAGTGCCCACAATGCACACTGCAAGGCCCTACCATGAGACAAGATGCATAATTCAAGCAACACTGATTTTTCTTCTCCTCCAAATCTCAGTTGAAATTAATTAGTGCACACTCTATGCAACTGCTTTTATCTTTAGCCTTTGGGCCAGTCTGGACTGACATCTTGCACAGCTCAGTGCCCTTCGGTCTGTTTGCTAAGGTGTCCACGTCCATCAGTTACTGTCCCACCTCACCAGCCTGAGGGTGGCTTTGGTTTGTGGAGAGCCTGTCACACGTTGGTTGCCTGCCTGTCCCTCAAGGATCCAGCCAGCACTGGCTGCACCCAGCCCAGCCGGTCCCATCCCAGGGATTGTCTCCAGTTTCTCACTTCCAAGTGCCCACTCAAGGCGTGCTGAGTGCTGGTAGCTGTTGTGTGGTAGTAAGTGGCTGGAGTTCATTCCTATCTCCCGGCTCCCCGCGCATCCGCGTTGGGCACAGGCGAGTGTCT
>NW_010531849.1:0-8323 GCF_000687285.1 Phaethon lepturus | reverse complement strand
GTGCCCCCAGCCACTGCACTTCGCGCCGCGACACGGCAATCCCCCAGTTTCTGGTGGGAAGTCCCATGATTATCCAAGCCTGCAAAAGGTCTGTAAATAGTGGGGCAGCCGTGCTGCCTGCAGAAACACTTATGAGCTGTGTCTCATCCCAAAAGGCACTCATCAGGGAATATGCATTATTATTACTATTATTATTATTATTATTGTCAGTGAATCTTGCCCAGGACTGTGTTTCAGAAAAAAACCAAAAACACAAGAAAGCAGCAGCAGTTTTACAATACTCCGGTGCAGTACAGCATTGCTGAATCCAAGGCACTGTACAAGGATTCTGTCCATTTAGTGATGGTTGATTTTGTCCCATCGTTCTGGAGAACGTGTGAAATAGCGTCTGTGTGTATCCTCCCGTGATGATTTCAGAACCTCAGATTCCCCTCAGTGGCCTTGGCGAGACTGAAGCAGAAGGATTCACGTGTGGGACAATGAACTTTGTCGTGCAGCCTCTTGCTAGTATCTTTTCCATTCTTCAAGTGATAATTTGATGAATCCGGACTTATAAATAGGGCTATACAGAAAAGGCCTCTGGAGAAGTATCCTTTGCTTCTTGCAGTGCTTTTATTGGTCTCTCCTGGCAAATGTCAAACGCCATGTCAAATCTACAACTTTCAGCTTCCCTTCTGGAGTGCTAATGCGTAGAGATCTTCTGGAAGATCTGCAAATATCCCCTCAACCTTTTGATTAGATTCAGTCTGTAGTGTAGAGCTCTTTCCTGGGATGGTTTCAGCTGGCCTCCTGTTCTCTTCTGCCTGTCCTCTTTCTCTCATAGCGATTCACATGGTGTTACTAGTGAAGTCAACTCTTAGCTATAATGCTACTCTACTCAAAACCTCTTGCCTTTGTGTTGCTTTGGATTTGCTTGGTTTGAGCTTTGAAATGCTAACTGTGTCTTTACCACCGGATAATCTGTAGCAAGCATGTTAGACACAAGTTACCTAGATGTATTTTTTTGGTCTGCCTCAACCAGGTTGTTTAGCAGTAGTTCTCCAAATTCAGTCTCTGATTTACAATGGGAAGTGCTTCCTCCATTAATCCTTTAATTACCGACTTATATAGATGATTTCATAGAAGTGTAAGTCAAGTCTTACTGTGAAGTCCGTCACAGTTCTTGCACTTGCACTAAGGGTTATACTGTTTCTAGCCAGAAAATGTTTGCATTAAGGAGCACTTTCTAATCTAGACTCCAGATTATCAGCCCCACACTTTTTTGCTATAACAATCTCTTCATTCTCAGTGTACATATGGGAGCAAGCACAATGATAACAGGCTTTTGCAGCCTCAATCTCCCTACTGAAACTTGTGAAGCACCTGTTGTCCATTTTCTTTGCAGCAGATTTTCTTACTTGGGCATTTGATTACTCTGCATTACACCAGCACTTCATGAATCCCTGGTTCTTTCAAATATGTTTTTTTTTTCCCATCTGACAGCAGAGACAGTCTGCTTCATACAATGATCCACTTGGATCTGCCTCAGAGACTCCCTACCAGTAATTGCTGCTTTTCTCTTCTGACCCAAATGCATCCAAACATTTCTTCACAACTGCAGATATGCTAAAGCACTGCTGATCACACCGTATCTGCCATACCTTACCCTCATTTCCATTTCTGGCAAATCAGGCTGTAACATGACTGCGGAACTGGCATTTCTCAGAACCTGTGGATCGTGAATGTAGATTTTGAAGCAATGATACATCGGCCATGGGATTTCTAAGGCTGTGTGAATTATAAATGCCTTTCACACTCTCGGGGGGGAGGGAGAGGGATGTCCACTGGCTTGTTTCTCTTCTGTACTTATCTTCAGAAATGTGATAATTACATTGAAATCTACAATAAAAAATGGTATGGACTCTAAACTGCACAACAGTCCACCACTATTATGTAAACCAGAGCATCAGTAACAGATGTACAGATGAAACAGATACTGTGACATTCAATTTTCATTTCAGTGATGTCTTGGGAAAATTACTCATGTGGAAAGATTAACACATACAGAAAGACTACAAAATCGTACAAATAAGTTTGTCAAACGGAAATGTTGCCACAACCTTACATACTAGTTCCCACCTGGGTTTGGCAGCTTATCTAACACACTTAGGCTACAACATTAATTGATGGCACAAATAGGGTCTGGTTTTCCTCTTGGGTATATTGTTGTAATGCCAGCCTGACTCCGCTAGCATCACCAAATCGCGCTTGAGAAACCAAGGAGTCAGGTCCATAGATCAGGGATCGTATACGATGATGACAGATAACATCGGACAATCTTCTGTGGCTTCATTCAGAGATTAATAAATCAACGGAAATTTATTTTTTGATACGTACAGCAGTACCACTAAATTTTTGTCCTTTTAAAACCATGTTTACTGAGTTTCAGGAGGGCAAAGCCATGGATTACTCCAGAAAAGCATTCTGAAGCATATCAAAACCGTAGTGGGAAAGCACATCCCCTTCCATGTAATTGCAGCTTACTGAACTGCAAATGCTTCCAAAACCAGGAAAAAGCAACTTCTTCCACAAAGAGGCAGGAAACCAAGTTTTCATCTATATTATGGATCTGGCACATTGCAGTCTTTTATCTTTTCGTGTTTTACATGTTTATACATAACAGGGCAGCCTGCCAGCAGCTCAGGCCAAAACCAGCAGCGACGGCTTAGCTCCGAGTGGGTAGATTTTTGCTGGAGCAGCGCATGAAATAGGTACATTGGTTTGTCAACATTCAGTTCGAAGTATGGAGGCACTGCCTACGGTGCTGACCACCATGAAAAACATAACAAACCTGAACGGTATGCGAGTGCCACTAGAGCTAGAAAGCAAAGTACTGCGGTTGAGAGAGAAGCTCTCCTAATGCAGTCCTGAAGCTGAGGAATCTCATTTGCATTCACATTTTGGCCCCCATCCACCATTGTGGCAATGCAAAGGAAAATCAATTGACTAAGCTTCTAGAATTGCTTTGAAGACTCAAATGATGTCAAATCCGCTCCTACATCTATGGCAAATATAAAAACGTGCAGAATTAAGAATCTCGAGTAAACTCAGCTCTGTCTCCTTGATCCTATGTATTTAGTAGGTTTTTTATTATCCCATCATACTCTTTTGTATAGATGTTTTCTATAGGTGAACTCAGTCAGTCTTTTTCATACTGTGATCTGAGAACCACACACAATTCACAAGCTGTCAGAAGGTGGTTGATGGAATGGGCCACTAAAACTCAGCATCAGCTGTACATGCATCTTTCCATGCATGCAAGCAATAAAGTAAGCAAGTTCATGAAAGGAAACATGGTAAAGAGATACTCAAAGCTGAACCTAAGGCTCTTTCTTTGTAAATGAAAACCAGTGTGGGTGCATTACAAGATCCCTTAATTTTATCTGAGGTGATTATGTAGCCCTTGGAGCAGATGAAAGAGCACTGGGCTAAGCGATCTCCAGGGCCCCTTCCAGACCCACACTTCTGCAGCCACACAACACAGCATGCACTGGATTCGTTTCACCTAACACTCAACATCTACAGCACAGATGTTCACACTGAGCCGGGCTCCCTGCGTTACCAGTGGGAAACAGGCCTTGCTCGGAGAGCAAGCCTTGCTCAGGCTTTTGACACTGAAAATATACCGCTAAAAGAGGGGTTAAACATATACTGCTAAGAAGGGTTAAACCAAAGCAGTGTTTATCCAGCATTTCCTCAGATTTAATTACGCATAGGACTGTGATCCTGCTTTCCTTGTACAGAAAAATTCCCACTAACATAATGGGTATTTTTTCCTTAAGAAGATGTACAAGATACAGCCCTTAGTTTACAGGGCTGTAAACTAAACATAAACATATGCAGTTTCAATAGAAGTCAAGAGTGTTTGGTTCAGCTCCAAGTGCCTTGTGAGACAAACAGAACTAAAATTCACCTCAGAGCATCCGAAGATAACAATTGGAATTTCAAGAGAAAGTGTAGGGATCTGCAGTTACAGCAAAATGTGTATTGGGTATTTGTAGCGTGTGAGGTTTTGTTCTTTGCTGAGCAGCATGACCTATTTCCCAGCATCATGTGATTTTTGTATTGGAAGACTCTTCTGTAAAAGAAGTAGAATTAATTTTCCAGTAGAAAAGACACAAATCTGATTTTTCTCTATCTGCCCAATAACACAGTATAAAGTTACATTTATTTTTATTTATTTATTTAAACTTCATAACCCTTTTGAAAGAGATGTGCGTATAAAGCATATGCACATCCTTCTCTGTTGCTGGCAGTATGTAGTTTCATTAAGTTTTTACTCAAAAATGTACAAGGCATCAGGAAAATACAAATTAAATTACACTTGTATTTAATATGATTTAAAGTCCATCTCCCACCCCAATGGTAGTTAAGCACTTAGGTGTCTAAAGTGCATGAAGGGAATTTCAGCTGCCTTTCATTCCTCTCAGCTCAGAGTGGTGCCTAAGTTTTCTGCTTAAATTTTGCTTAGCTGTCTGAAGTTGTTTTCAACTATCCACATGGAGATGAAAATTTAGAGATGTCACCTTGGGCTGAAATGATCTGGCATTCCTAAAACAGGATTTCCTTTGTCCCAGTCTCATAAGCAACCCTGTCTATCAGACTTTCTCAATTCGTTCCTAATGGAGGCCAACACTAGAACTGAGAAAAGAGAGAACAAAAAAAATCAAGCTGTAATGGAGACATCTGGAAGGGAACTGTTTATACAAACTCAACAGCTTTTGAAAAGCTGGGCCCTTAAAGCATGCACAGTTAGGCACTCCAAATCAGCAGTCCCTTCTGAAATGCCTGCTATTATATGTATTTCTAGCTTGTGGCTTCTTTATTTCTAGTCATATTTCTTCTAACATACTGGAAGTATTAGTAGTTATGATGATAGGACTTTTTTTAATGCTCATATAACGCAAAAATGACCAAATGAAAGCTGACTACACTTTTGCAAAGTGAAAAAAAAATGTTTTATGCATTAAGAAATATCAGCTGTAACTGTAATTGCATTTCAGGTAATAGTTAGAAAGCTGTGTTCATAGTACAGGTTTCTGTTCATTTGTCAGTATCAACAGCACAACACTACCAAGAACACAACAAAGCAGAGAATACTGTAGTAATGATTACAAAGGCAATGTTGAACATTTGGTAAGCTAAGCGGATATTCAGTTAGGTTGGATTTAAAGTATTAACCTCTTCAGGAGATGAATTCCGGCTTTCCGTATCTTTTCTATCATTTGCACATTAATGCATTGCATCGGCTTGTGTTTCTGGTTAAGACCTCAAATTAATTAGAGCTTAAATTTAGGATAGGGTGTGTCAACACTAGAAAATAACAGTGGTGGTGTTATGTCGTGCTTTCACTCACGTGACCAAAGCTGCGTATCTGCGCTTGCCAGAGCGGCCCTGAATTTCCAAGTATAGATGAGACCCAATTCAGCGTCAGCTTCAAGTCTCCTTGACCTTTCAGCAGCTGACATGCTGTGGCTTGTGCAATACCTGATGTACAAAACTACAAACGGTTGCCCGGCTTCTGCTCACTCCACAAGTTAATCAGGGCTTCACTGAAGTTGATGGGAAGTAATGAGGAGCTGCCTTTGGACTGAGGTGTTGAACATGACTCAGACGCTGCTCAGTATTGAAAACTAAGATGGAAATGTCCCCCAGTGATTTCTCACTATTGGTTTGAGAAACCAGAATGAGATTTGGAGGCGGGGTGGCTATAGCAGGTGTGATGGGTACAAAAGGGATACATTTCAAAAACTAAGAGAGTCTCTTCAGGCGGAGAGAAGATCTGCTTCTCCTAATTATATCCGCATCTTCAGAGCAATTGACAAGATGAGCAAAGATCAATGTAAGAGACTTTCTTTCCAGCAGACCTTGCAGACCTGTTGGGGTGATCTGAAATAGCTGCTTTCCTGATGTTCTTAAGTACATTTCAACCACTTTGATATTTTAAGTGGTTTTTGCTCAATAGAAAAGGCTACTAGTGCTTTATTTGAAACCTTGCTTTATGCACATAGCACATGTTGCTCCTGTGGAGGAGCTCATTTTAAGCCTGGAAACGATGAGTAAATACCAGGACAGTTGCTCTCAGTTTCACTCCAGAAGTAATGGGCAGCACTTCACAGAGCTCTCTTATCAGCTGAGAAAGAGAAGATGCTATTTGCCAATGTCAGAACACACCTGAACATGAAGGTGGAAACTAATTTCTTGGCAAACTTTATAGGTGCTACCTTTGGGGATTTTTTTAAATGCTGTTTCTGTATTCATCATTTTTATTCACAAACTTTAAAGGTATTTTCTTTTCTTTCTCTTATCTGTCTCATGCTAAAATACCCCATAAATGTACCATCCTTTCAGATTTTAGTTTTGATCATTTGATTGTTACATGCACAACACTCTCACTGGATGCTCTAAGTATGTAAGCACTGCAAAGTAGGATGCCAGTATATAAAACAAAAATAGGGAATTTATACTTTATTGTCATTTAAATTCATGTAGACCAGAAATGGGTCAGGCAAGCTTAACTGTCTTCCTGTTAGTGATACAATCTGAAAAGTCTTCTGACTGAAGAAATTATGTCATGCTCTCTTTCTGCAATCAAACTGTCATAAGCTACGTCTATTAGATCATTTCCTTGAGTGAGCTGTTTCTTACTTGGAAGCAGACTTGTGAAGCATACTAAAAGTTCACACAGCTAAAAAATGGAAGCTGTACTCTATGTGCATCCTTGTGCAAACCCAGAAGTTGCAGAAAAATAAGCTGCAAATACCTGTGTACTATTAGTGTGGAAAACAAAGAGAAAACAGGAGGCTCAGCACTGGGACCTTCAGAGGAATGCTAAATTAACTTTGTCCTATCTCAGTCCTGAGCTACGCAAGGGACTGAAATCACCTGTGATGTTCTCCAGGAAGCCACAGAGGCTGCTGTAATTTATGGCAGCCTACTATAAAGCTACACCAGCACAGGAGACCGGCCAAAGATTTTGTGATTGGCCAAGCTGGCATGGGCTGAGCAGCATTAGATAAGGCTTATCAGAACTGCCAGTTAGAGGCTGTGCTGGAGGAGATAGAAGAAAAAGCAGCTTACACACCTGATCTAAGGGCAGAATCTCTGCCTCATACTAGAACTCGCATACAACTGGAAGCCAGTAGTGACTTCTGCAATGTTAGCAAATGCACAGCAATTAAGGGATTTAATGGCACTTCAAGTAAACACAGAACGTAAATATTTAGATATTACTTGTGTGTACTTTTCTAAAGTAGGTCGAGTTATGATGTTCTGAATGTCACAAACAGTAGGCGAAAGAGGGGGACATTTGGAACCTAAAAAACAGTTAACCCCCCCCCCCTTTTTTTTTTTACAGGTCTCCCATAATTGCAGAGGGTAGTATTTGCTCTGTTGTGATGATCCAGAGTGCACTGTGACCACTGTCTTTCCATGTCACTGCCTGACATTAGTCTCCTCAAAATCTGTATTGTGGAACCAAATAAAAGGAACGGACTTTCAGAGGTAATGAACATATGCAATCTCGAACAAAAAGCTCTGAGAGAGGCAAGCACTCACCATCTTGAAAAGTAAACCCAATTATTTAGTGGCATCAGTAAGGTGTTTGAAGGATAACGCTAGCTACTGGTATTTGAAAATGTTGTTCCAATTTTAAGGTTTCTTTTTTTAATAAAATATTTTTAACTTCCAAGATTTGATATTTCCTCATGCTGCACCCAAGAAAGGAGAGGAAGACCTCCTTACCCTTCCTCGTTATCACCCGTAAAAGCCTCACCCAGCTGAATTTCTCTGGCCAGGACAAACGCAGCTGCTGCAGCCCCCCCATGCAGTCCTGTCACACCCTGAGGAGAACGAGGATTCCAAACAATAAACGTTATCTTTCAAGACGTATTCTGAAAAACGGACCAAACTTGTATTCCCTTCGATGTGTTCTGACCTGCTTCTTTATGGTACATGTCGGAACACAAAGATATTGTCGGTCTGTGGCGTTACATTTGCTCGAAATCAGATAACCCAGGTGAGATCCTGCTCCCTTCATGAAGGGCTTCCACCAAGCCCAGTCCTTGGCAGGGCAGCCGGTTTACTGCATGCGGAGCGTCACCCTACAACCCCCACGTTACTGCTCCTTCTTCATGCGGACCCGGGATTGTGTCTTTATTTATTAATACCGTTACGTAGTGGTTTCCTGCGCGACTGAGAATTTCCGTTATTGATTCCTGACGGTGCCATCTTCGCGTTTCTTCCACGCAGATGCCCCGTCCCTGTGTACGTACCCGGGAGCCTC
>NW_010531848.1:9968-12809 GCF_000687285.1 Phaethon lepturus | reverse complement strand
CAAAGTGCAGGACCCAGCACTTGGCCTTGGTGAACCTTATACAGTTGGACTCAGCCCATCAATCCAGCCTGTCGAGGTCCCCCTGTAAAGTCTTTTTTCCCTCGAGCAGATAAACACTCTAGCCCATCTTGGTATTGTCTGCAAACTACTGAGGGTGCACTCGATCATCCTGTCCAGATCATTGATAAAGGTATTAAACAGAACTGGCCCCAAAACTGAGCCCTGGGGAACACCGCTTGTGGCTGGCTGCCAAGTGGATTTAATGCCATTCACCACAACTCTCTGGGCTTGGCCATCCTGACAGTTCTTTACCCAGCAAGGAGTATGCCCGTCCAAGCCATGAGCAGCCAGTTTCTCCACGAGTATGCTGTGGGAGACGCTGTCAAAGGCTTTACTGAAGTCCAGGTAGACAACATCCACAGCCTTTTTCTCATCCACTAAGCGGGTCACCTGGTCATAGAAGAGATCAGGTTGGTCAAGCAGGACCTCCTTTCCTAAACCCATGCTGACTGGGCCTGATCACCTGGTTGCCCTGTATGTGCCGCATGATGACACTCAAGATGATCTGCTCCATAACCTTCCCCAGCACCAAGGTCAGACTGACAGGCCTGTAGTTCCCCAGATCCTCCTTCTGGCCCTTCTTGTAGATGGGCATTATATTTGCTAACTTCCAGGCAACTGGGACCTCCCCAGTTAGCCAGGACTGTTGATAAATGATTGAAAGTGACTTGATGAGCACTTCTACCAGCTCCCTCAGTATCCTTGGGTGGATCCCATCCGGCCCCATAGACTTGTGTGTGTCTAAGTGGTGTAGCAGGTCACTAACCATCTCCCTTTGGATTGTGGGGGCTTCATTCTGTTTCCCACCCTTGTCTTCCAGCTCAGGGGGCTGGGTACCCAGAGAACAACTGGTCTTAGTATTAAAGACTGAGGCAAAGAAGGCATTAAGTACCTCAGCCTTTTCCTCATTCTTTGTCACTATGTTTCCCCCCACACCCAATAAAGGTTGGAGAGTCTCCTTAGCTCTCCTTTTGTTGCTTTTGTATTTATAGAAGCATATTTATCTTGTGCATACAAATCCAGCATTTGAACATCTTGCAGAATTAGAGTTTAGGATCTATTTCTGTTGGGTTTTTTTCCATCTTCTTTATTCTGTGAGCTGTAAAGCTCTTCATTTTGGGGAAAAAAAAAATCTATGTATTAAAAAAAACCACACATACAATTCAACATTCATTTGAACAAAGGATAGCTGTTAAGCTTACACTTATTTTTTGCTTTCTCTAACACAATCAGGAAACTTCACTACATGATCACAAGAACAATTTCAATGAATTATCAGTGAATTTAACTCTCTCCAGATCCATGCTAGGCAGGAAAATAAATTTGCCCACAGCTTAAATAAGGGAAACTGGGTGACAAACTTCACATCATTTGTCCAAAACCTTCCTTAAAAAAAACAGTCAGACACCTATAGATCACTCCAGGAGACAAAGAGGAAAATTGTCACTATTGGTGATCAAAGATACAGAATGTTTCTGTAACACACAGAAGGACAAACTATATTTAAGGCACAAACACAAAGAAATCTGGGCTCTACGCTCATCTTCACACCATGTCTTGTTTGACCTAAATGGATATCTTATGTTTATTCAATCCTTAATGATAGCATAGTCATCACCATCTACACCCTAACAAATTACTAAAGTTTGTACTGGTAAAGTCAAAAGCAGGAGCATAGGTTCCTAACCCATTTCACACATACAAGTACATACAAGCTAAAATCCATTCTTCTTATGCAGAGGAGACCCATAAATGTTGTTAAAGCTGTGAACTTAGCTCAGAACTAGAGATACCTCTTCAGAGGAGTAAAGATGAAGGAGATGGAATCGCACCTCTTTTCTGCACACATATGACCCGGCTCCTAATGCTACCAACCTTATCATTACCTGATGGGACTAAGTTTGGGCATCCCTGGCAGTAAGAGGAAAGTCTCACACTAAGTATGACAATACATAGCAGAAAGGGTTTGAAGCGTGAGCTAAGTTGCAGAGAAAGTTTTCTTCTTTGTCAGTATAGCAGCCACAAGAATGTGTCTGGCAAAACTGTTCTACCTGGCATTGAGCTATGGTAATCTTAACCAAGCTCTTAACTTCTCATGTTCCAAGTAATTTCTTATAACTCCGATCTGCTTTACATGATATACTGCTGTTGAATAAAGGGGTGAAGTGATGTCAAGAGCACTACAGTCCTCTGCCTAGAGTTCATCCTGTGAGCAAAAGAAATGCTGGAAATGCTTCAGGCAGTTGCAAAGATATGTACCTCTTTTTTTTCTTCTTAAAGCAGAAAACATCACTGTCTCTTCTCTTAGAATGGCGACTTTAATAAAGTTCTTGATGTATCTCTGTTAAAGCAGCCTCTCCTGCTTTCTATACTATCTGCCATTAACCTGCTTACAGCACGAAGGAAAGCTACCACAGAGTTTAGGACTAAACTGTGAGAACAAGGTTTGAATCCATTTTCTTGATACTGTTCTGTGGGTCACGAAAGAGCATTAATCTGTGCTATGCACACTTGGAGTGTGTAACAAAGCATACACGACAATAAAAAACCTGCCTGTAGCCACTGGTACCCCTGCTTGATCGGGTTTGCTATTGTTTGTATTACTTTTGTCAATAAGAGCAAAGAGGCCTTACTCTTTCTAAAAGGATTAGGAAGACAAGCGTGGTTGGCAGCTCTGTGAAAGCTTGTTAAGTCTAGACACGCTGACAGACAGTTCTAGTTTATGCCCAGATGGCAGCTTTAAAGATACCACCATGAACACGAGTGGAAGCCTTCACTTCT
>NW_010531848.1:4334-9937 GCF_000687285.1 Phaethon lepturus | reverse complement strand
GGGAAAGAGAGATTTCATTTCTTCTGACAAACACACAAATGCTACAGTGATGGACATGCAATAAAAACGTGAATTACAATGCAGAGAAAAAGACAGTGTGTCACTCAGAGGTAAGTATCTGCTTTCATGTGCTACTGCTGGTGGTTACTTGGGGGAATGTAGGCACAGCTCATTAGCATGGGACTTATACATCATTAAATAAATAATTAAAATAACGAAAAGCTTCTTACCGAAACAAGAGAGATATATCAAAATGTTGAAAAGGGCAGTTTAAACTTTTTAGCTCTGTTCTTTTTGTCAGAGTAACTTCCAGCAGCATCTCTGGAAAAAAAAAGCTGAATTCTAGAGAAGACATTCACCAAATTCTAATGACTTTTGCTTAAAAAGAGATATTTATAGTTTTACTTTTTTTAACGTATTTCCACTTCCTGCTTCTCTTCTGGGTGGACAGTGAAACACTCTAAATGGAGATGTAAGACTAACTTCCTTTTTAAGGCATTGCTGAAAAGTGAGGATGAAATACAGAAATACAGTTCGCTGTTATGTAGGTAACTGATCTCATGTATTATTTACACAGCAGATCAAAACAAAGGTGAAAACTAAAACTGCAATTGCAAATATGAATATCAAATAACTGAAGAACCATCTGGACAAATACAGATGCACTATTCTCAAAGGTACAGACTTGGCTACCAGAATAGATACTAGCAAGAAGACAACCTATCTGAGGAATTCTGTGGTACAAAACGCAGAAGAAAAGATGAAGATCTCATGTCCTCTTATTGGAAATCTCAGAGCTTGGAAGGTGTAAATGTAATCAGCTTGTCAATAAAACACACAGTTACAATAATAAAAATCAAGGACATACTATCTGCTAGTCATATTTCAAATTCTAGATTTCTTGGGGAACTCCTGCATAAGTATTTTCTAAAGCACACTATTTTTCCAACATTAAATCCACAAATCATATCCAAGAACAAACCTGTGAAGCATACCCCAACACCTCTTCATGAAAACAACCCCACTTCTGATATGACTAAACACTCATAATGTTCTTCCAAACAATCTTCCATTTGCTGGAAAGAGGCCCCTGGCTAAAGCACAACAGGCATATACTTTGATAATCTCTTGATTACCTGGATACAGCCTGGAACACCTAATAAATCTGTCTATTTTTCAAGTGGAGTGGGATTGATTTCCCCAGGGTTTCTTTGTCAGTTCCATTTTAGTATTTAACATGAAGAGAAAATTATCAGTGAAGGTCAAAGCTGACATGAAAAACTAGGAGTAGTACACACTGATGAAGATTTTTGCTACATTTAAAATAAATGTCCACTTGCTTTTTCTTAGACCCTACCTTCATTCAGTCTTTATGCTTCATAGCTCGTGGGAAGCCAAATCACAGCTTGGCAACATGTTCAAATAGCCAGGAGTTTCAACATTTGAATAGTAATTGACTAAAAAACAGGGCGGTTTTTCCTACCATTTTGCTATCAGTAGATAGCCAAATGTATTTACCACAATCATGACTTCTTACTGCAGAAAATTACTTGAAATGAGAGGTCTAAGTAAAAGTTTGAGACATACTGATAACTTTAAACCTTAATTATCTAAGTAAGCCAATCTAATGAAGCGATTTTCCATTCTGTATATGTTCTCTTTTCATGTCAACCTTCAATACTATAAATGAATGTTATATTGACTTACTGGTAAGTTTATCCATTAGTAACAAACAGCATAAAAATGTCTTGTTCTAATCCTCTTTGTTCTCCAATTTAAAACTGAAATTTGATAGGAATGTGTACTAGATCCTTCCTCTTCCTGTAGGAATGAGGTTTTAAAATACTTTTTTTTTTTTAAGAATACTAAAAAGCATAGATAAAAGAATATAAATTTGTAAAAACGGCAAGAAGACAGCACTAATGATACTACAAATAGTTAAATAACAGACATAGCCAGGTTATTAAAAATGTAGATAATTACATTTAGTATGGATGAATGTAATTATGCATATTTATTTTTATATTCCCTAAAGTGAATATTTACCTCAAAGTCTAAAATGCCCTTTGAAGTTTTAATGGGAAATCTTTCAAATAATTTCAATATATTACTGCACGTCTAAAATTTAGAAATCTTCTTATAGTTTTAAGAAACTGCATTTTTCAGATTTATCTATAAAGCTTGGAAATATTTGCAATATAGTACACTGCACTTAATGCAAAGTCCTATCAATCATTAAGCTTTTATCACAGTGTTTAGAGTTAAACTCTTCACACCAGCACCTACTTTCTCCCAAATTTCAGGGTCATATCCTGCAAAATTTTATTCTTGCAAATATTGTACAAGGCCAGTTTTGTCAATTTCTTTGGATATTCTCACATGTGAGAATTTCTCATGTAAGAATGTTTTCATGTTTAATCTCCATTAGACAATGCTACACAAAACAAAGGAAATCAAGCTCAGAGTACTTACCACTTTTGAAAGGAAGTAAAGAAGAAAGTGTATTTTACCTGAGTCTCCACACCTTGCTCAAGCAACCTTTTAGCCTGATTTTCCACCTCAAGCCGAGCTCTTGCAATAAAAAGCAGGTCATTTTCAATTACTTCTATTCCAGAGAGATCTATTCCTTGAGAAAGGTAATCTATAAAAGCAACAGAACATTGATAAGCATGACACAGGATAATGAAACATTTCAAACATGCTAAAATATTTTGATGTTACTGTTAGTTCCAAGGGACATTTTTGCATACAACACTTGACAACAGAGCATGTCAAACTAATGTATTATACAAAAAACCTCTGAAAATCAAAATATTATTAAAAGATTATTACTTAAGAAAACCTGGATATTAAATACACTGTGCTTCTCTAGACCCAGACACTACCAAAGAGATGCACAGCATAAGTTCTAGGAACTCCAGAATCCCAGTGACAGGGCAGGAAGCGGGAAGAAGTCATCTCCTTGTCCAAAAGGATTAACCAGATAATTAAACTTCTCTAGCCAGATATTTGCATAAGCATAATTTGCTCTAAGATCTGAAATTCCAGATGTATTACACATTAATAGATTTAAATTATACTTCATATCTTTAAATTGCACTTCTAAACATTTGGGATCATACACAGAGGAATGGCAAGAAAATAAAACTTTTTTTTTTATTTTTAATCACAGAAACATCACAAAATTTATTATCATTGCAGAAACCACCATCAACAGGGCATCTACAAGACTGGAGACTGCAGCAAGAAAATCTATTCAAACTCAACTTTTGTCACTGGCTATGTAGATTTGGCCAAATCACTTCATCTTTCACTTATAGCCACTTAGTAACGAGAACACTCCAGCAAGTAGAAAATGCACACTTCATCTGCCTTTATCAAAGGAGGTTTGAATCTGTGATATCCTTTCTCCCAGACACACTCACTTTCTTTGAAAGGAGGCAACATGGTAATGCCTGCTCTTTGGACTATTTAGGCTTTTCACATGGGACAATTTCAGATATAAAAAACAACCCAGAGAGTAAAAACGAGGTTTTCACACTCCCTGAGGTCCCTGACCTCTATGTTCCCCGCGCTGGCTCTTGGCCTGATCCTGCGACCTAACCTCACTAGTGACCTGTCTTTGAAAGAAGGGCTGAAGGATGCCTCTTCCCAGGTATCTTTGATTTGATAGTGACATTCACTTGAGATGCAGGAACTGTATCTTCAACTTCCTTCAGGCTTATGAAGACCTACAGCTTAAATTGGGCCAGAATTCAAATCATTCAAATATTATGCAATTACACCCATAACTATTACACATTTTTGCAAATCAAACGAACTGTGGCCACTGCTCTGAAATCCATGTTCCTGGAATATGGAAAGCATGACCTAAGAACACCTACTGCTTTAGGCTCCTCCAAGAACAGACACACCTCTCCACTTAAAACTCTGAATTACAACATAAATTAGGTGAGAACTGGATGATTAAATTTATAAAATTTGTATTTCTGAACATGCCTGTGTGCCTTCGATTAGATCCGCAGAGAAATGTAAAAGCAGTCTAGCAAGGTACAGTGAACCTGAGGAACCTTCAAAGTTAAGCAATGCTCCTTTTTTCTCCTCCTTTTATATCTTTCTGTATTTAAATCATCCCAATTTCCCATGTCAAGGTAGCCTAGACCTTTACACTACTGCCTATCTCCAAGATAACACAAGACTACTCTCATTTACACATTTTTCAGCATTTTGGTCAATCAAACAAGTGTTCCATTGCTTCTTTTGAAAGATCCAATAAAACTAACAAAATAACGGCCAAGGCATTTCACCCAGAGTCATATACTTCCTTCATAAGACTATGTTCCACTATTTGCTTTTATAAACAGTCCACTATGACTTCCTATTAAAGTTATATTCCTTTTATATCTTCCCAGTGAGTTTATTAAGGCACAGACTTAAATTCCAACTAAGCTAACTGAACTTTTAAATCTTTGCCAAATAATCTTTCACTTTAGTAACCAATTATTTTTGTTTATTCACAATAAACTAATCTAAGCCTCAAATTAATTTTAGCAACCACATGTTCACAACTGAACACAAAATTCCAAGTGAGTCACTTCACAGCTATGCAGAGAAGAACATCCCTGTACCTGCATACACAAAACACCACATAAAAAAATGAAACAAAAAGTTTAGAGAAGTACTGCATAAGGCTTAGTAAGGCATAAAGGAAATCATCACTCTTAACAGTATAGTACGTCAAATAGTTTTTTGTTTGCCAAGAATAGGCCTCCAAATGCTTTTGTCTGTATGCATTTGTTTAAAAATGGATCAGAGAAGTCAAAGGACAGACGAGCAGCAGGCCAGCACACCTCATGCTGCACAGGCTATTAATGAAGCCCTATAAGCAGGCGTGCTTACAAAGCTGCTTTTGCTAAGGGCTACAGCAGCCACTTACCCATTACTTCCCTGCAACTTTTTCCTGTGACTAACCTGCATATCGACAGGTGGCCTTGCATATGAATCTATCAAAACTAATATTAAACTCCCACTAACTTCAATTACTAACTTCAGTGAGCAAGTGTCTCAAATGTGAAGAATAGTTTTCTGACCCCTTTCTCTAAGCTGCACAGAAAAAAAAGAAGTGCAAAGAACTACCCAGAGATTAAGTCTACTGCCATAGTAAACTCTGAATTAGCTTCTTGGCAACATAAGATTTAAAAAGGTGCAAATATCAGCAAAGACTTACATAGCCCACAAATACATGATCTGCTGTGGAGTTCACTTATGTCATAAAATCATATTGCACAATCCCAGGCTGCTTAAACAAAATAAAATATGGTGCTGATCTCTGGTGCTGGATTTAGATCCATAGAAAAATCCGTGAAAGAGAACTAAAAAAGAGACTGTTTCTCCCTGCTTTATTTCATCTTAAAATCTAAATTAAGCCATTTCAAGTGTTAAAAATCTAATCCTTCTGATGGTTTTAAGAAAGGAACAGAAAGACCATGCTGCTTTGGCTTCTCCAAATACCTCCATCTGTGCCTGAGACTAGCAGCCACCTCCTGCTAAACTGCCAAAATCTGCAGCTTCGTTCCAAATTTCCTGCAATCCTAACAAAATGC
>NW_010531848.1:0-4303 GCF_000687285.1 Phaethon lepturus | reverse complement strand
ATTTCAGCGGGACTTCAAAACTCAAGGCCTTTCCATGGGTTCAGTGGCTAGACATCCTGCTATGGATGCTCTTAGTTCCTATTCTAACCAGTAGGGAAGCCCTAGCAATCATATTATAGCATTTTCAAAAGAAAAGCAGTTTTCCTAAGGACAGCAGGTCTACAGCAGAAACACCTGCCATTCCTATGTGAGAGCTGAAGCTGCAACCCAGGCAGGATATGCGCCTTTTGATAGTTTTTACTGTCTAAGCAGACAACATAATATTTTTAATATCTACATTTGTGTATTCTCAGGAGTGATGCTGCCATCACGGACAGCATGATGAAATGGAGCAGAAGGGCAGTTGACACAAGGGTGGACAGGTCACAGCCAGAATCGTGGTGCATTTAGGATCCAGTTTATTAAAAATATTGCAGAGGAACACACACATTCCAACCAGCCAATTTCAGTTAGTAAAGAAACCATGTCATGTGAAATACAAGATATTACCAGTTATTAACCCAGGGACCAGCAAATGTAGGATTTTGCTTCAGGCACTTGTGCAATCATTATTCTGTTTCTTGCCATGTACAGTGTTGATAACACTATGGTCATGATCAGAGGTGAGGGTGACATGGGCTCTAAGGTACTTGTGTCATCTTCTCAGGAACTAAGCAGACACAATGACTTATCTCCCAGTTAGCTCTAGGGACTGGAGCCCAGTTTAAAACTTGTCAGCTTTCCTTCTGCTTTAACCTTAAAGCACTAGAGTAAAACTAACACAAATTAACCATAACAGATTTACTGAGTATAGTATTTATAACTGCCAGCTCTACCTTAACAGATTAAAAAAGCCAGTTATAACATTCTGTTAAATTTTAGAAGACTTGTGCTTGAAACAAATTAGGACCTAAATATCTTGTAACACTACATGGCAGGGCTGGATGCAGCCACGACAGGCATTGCCCTCACAGCAGCATGCTGTCCCTTCGGCTCCGTGGAGCCAGGGAGGGAATTAGAGGTGGGAGCTATAAGCCATTCCTCCACCTCCCACCCCTCTGATAATTCTACTTTAAATAGGTTCATAAAAATAAAGGCAAATCCTTAACTCTCCCATAGGGTTCTGGTATTGTTTCCCTTCTAACTATTACAACTTATTAAGCTTGGAAAGCACAGCTGGAAATTACTTTTTAAGGACTTAAAATACAGACTGCCTGCTGAATCCTCCTCATAAAATATTATATGTCAAGGCAGAATACACTGAGCCATAGGAATCAGTGACATTTATAATCTACCCAAGCCTAATAAAGGGTTAGAACTTTGTATCTCTTAAAAAAATATATTTTTGTCATTACAATTCCAAATTTTCTTGATTTAGTAAACCTGAACAGCTCTTCTAAGCTGCTGGCTGAGATGCTGCTTAAAAATGCAGTTTTTACACCAACATTTCCCAGGCAGTTATGTAAGAGGAGTTTAATAGACAGAGATAAATCCAATATGCACATAGTACATTAGATAGAGAAACAATACTCTGAGCAAAATTGTTAATTTTTCTTAATTTAAGTGACTCAACAACGTAGAAATATTCTAGCATATGATTTCATTTTTTCACCTCAAATATTGCTCTGTGATAATATGAATATAGGAAAAAACCCAAAACTTTCTGTAAGTACTAAAATAGGTTTTGGAAAAAAAAAAAGCTAACTATGAAGTTAGCATCCCTATAAGATTCACAAAAACTGTATTATGTTCTTTATTTAGAGTTGATTCTGAGCTGTTGCTAGAAACTACAAAATAAACAGAAGGCTACTGAGGACAATCAGGTGCACTAACAAAGAGGGAACCAGGACAGCCAGTAATAAACCAGTGTGATCAGACTGCGTCACTCAAGAGGCTACTTGAGCCAAAAGAGAGATACTTCTGTGCTCTCAGAAGTAACCTCAGTGACACTAATAAAGAGGAGGAAAGAAGGAAATTAGAAGAGCTGAAGTGGATTCCCTAGGAGCAAACACCTAAGATCAGCACCACCCCCCAAATGCATAAGTAGCAAGAATCCAATGACAAATTAAAGTGTTTCATGGGAGATGGGGGGGGAGGGGGTTAAAGGAAATTAAGCCATTCCTGTAATTCTAAATAAAATCATAGAATCATAAAATCATAGATTTTTGTTTGCCTGTTTGAGGAATGTTTGAGGCTTATTTCTTTTGCATGGGTCATTTGTTTTATTTTGCTTCTGCAGTTTTAGTTGCAGAAAATGTCGGTGATATCTGTACCCTAAGGCTGTTCTTTTTCCATAATGAAGAAAAATTACAATTTTGGAAGAAACTACTAATGTAAATTCCAAGAAGTCAACAGGTCCAAATGATACCCAGGAGTTCTGCTGGGATTTAAGTATGCAGAAGATAAGAGGCTACCAAAACATGATTTTTTAAGAAATACTGTAGAAGACTGCTACAGCACAAACATTACAGTGCATACAGCACAGCATTTGTACTGAAAATTTCTCTAGAGGTAACTTAAGCATCAGAACAAATTGGTTGAAACTGTCCATTAGAAACAGCATATTAAAAATAAAGAATGTCAAGATGGACTAGAACTGCAATGTCATTATTACTTTAAGCTGATCTGAGCGCAAGCTGTCCTGAACGGAATGATTTCCACCTCCGTGCCCCTAACCTGCTTCCCTATTCTTTCACTCCACACTGCCTCCAAGTTTTAGCATTAACAAGAGTTTTTCCTGTTGAGTTAGTTTTCATCTAAAGGCATTCTCACATCAGACTCACAATGCAGACACACAAGAGCACAGGGAAAGGGTAGGAACCCCGGGCCAGATACAACTTCCCCTCTTGGTGGAAGCTCACGTGTGAATTGGTAAGAAGTTGTTCATGAAACTGAATCTAAACAGCTATTTGCAATATTTATTTCTGTTACACAAAATTAGAAGGGACTGGACAAATATTACAAAAGCACATAAAATCTTTCCTACGAGTGAGAACTATTCAGTAATGACAATCAATTTCAGTTTTGAAAGGGGTTATTAAATGTTCAGTCTGCAGTATTACAGCAGTGCCTAGATACAAGCACAAAACAAACAAACAGAGTGGACTGATTTGTTAGAACTGCTGAGGACCCATTTGATTTTTTTCAAAAGTAACTCACTAATTCAAATGGGCCACGAAAATCTAATCCAGCATGGACTTCCATGGTCTTAATGGAAATGTTAGCTAAAGCACTAGTTACTGAAAAGGAAGGATGAGATCCTGTTTGCCTCACTTGTATGTGAACCAACAACCCACGACGCTGCTGGGCCTGAATATGTCAATTTGTTTGTTTTATCACTGCAGGTGATATAAAACTAAGAACAGTCTTAGAACAGAACCTAAGATCCCAATACCTCAGCAGAAACCTAATGCTCACCCTTGGTGAAAGCAACCTAATGTTTTATATTACATCTTTATTCTCTAAGCGGAATAGGTGAACACCCTAAACTTAAAGAACAACAGTCTGCATCTTGGAGGCACTTAAATTCTTCATTTCAATTGATACATAGAGCAGCTGGGGAATGGCAACAGCAGGCACGTTTGTAGGTCTTCAAACTGGAAACTGGTGCCTACAAAAAGAACCTTTCTCCCATGTTCTGTTTTAATGAGACTAATTCTCCGCATATCCTGAAAAGACTGCCCCACATTCTGCATCACACACCAAAGTACTTGCTGAAGCAAGGCTTATATTAAGCCTTTAAATCAAGTGAAAGGCATTACACTACAGTAACTATGAAATATCTTACAGCCATCTTATACAATGTGAGCTCTCAGAAAAAGATGTTTATTCCTATAAAAACTGCATAGATTCTGGTGCTTACTAAAGTGTTCAAAATAAGAATGTCATTGCTCTATACAATGTGCCATACACAATGTGATATATTTTAGATATGTTACAAAATTAATAATTCTGAATCCTAAACTATTAATTTTGACATTTTTCTGAAGATATTATGAATTCATTATTGAAGAGGAAGAAAATTTTATTTTACTAGAATGTCAGTTACTTACAAAACTCCTCCTATCTTTCCTTCCTTTTCATAGAATCATAGAATCACAGAAATATTAAGGTTGGAAAAGACATTTAAGACCATCAAGTCCAACCATCAACCCAACACCACCATGCCCACTAAATCATGTCCTGAAGTGCCACATCTACACATTTTTTGAACGCTTCCAGAGACGGTGACTCCACCACCTCCCTGGGCAGCCTGTTCCAAAGCTTGACCACTGTCTCCGTAAAAGAAATTTCTCCTAATATTCAATCTAAACTTCCCCTGGTG
>NW_010531847.1:1775-2147 GCF_000687285.1 Phaethon lepturus | reverse complement strand
AAAACGAGCGGCTCACCTTTTTTAGCCGTCTCCATCTCCTCTTCAGTCCAGCGAGAGCTTTCGTTCATCTCCAGAGAAGCTGGGAAGGAGGAAGGAAAGGAGAGCGGTCAGCTGTGAGCGGGACCCAGCAAGCCCGGCGAGCTCGGAGGAGATGCCCAAACCCCGTCCCGCGGCCCTGCTCCTCGGAGGCGCGACAAAACGCCGCGCAGCGCAGAAGCGCGTCCGCAGGGAAGGCTGTCGCGGCGCGGGCTCTCAAGGCTTTTCCACACCACGGTAACCCATGCACAGCATCCCCCCGGGATGCGTCGCAGTGATGCAAAGCCTCCACTTTGGGACTGGAAGCGAAGCCAGACGGCTTGCGGGTGGCAGCCG
>NW_010531847.1:906-1438 GCF_000687285.1 Phaethon lepturus | reverse complement strand
CCTGATGCTCCCCCTCTCCCCCACCCCAGGCACAGTGCCGGGGGCACCGAGGTCCTGCATAAAGCCTTCACTATGCAACAGTCCTGCTGGCAGCCTGGCACTAGAGCAAACCCTACAATAACAAACCAGGGTGTGAGTCAGAGGCAAAAAACAACTCGGTAAGGAAACAGATTTCCGGCTCAGGCTGCCAAGGGGTTATTACACTAAACAACAGGCAAAGCATTATTTCAACAATGATGAGAGATGTTTTGACAGTGTCCTTTTAAAATGGAAAACAAGCTGATAGGTTCAGGATAAAGGATAGGAGTGAGGAGAGAAGGGAGCATCTTCCAAGAAGCTCTACAAGAAGCTGAGACCCCGCGGGAGGACAACATGAGCTCTGATGCCCACGGCACCGGGCGGAGGAATCTCCTTCACAGCCGGCCGAGCACGACTGCAGGTGTCACCTCCTGGAAGCCAGCGCGGGCCACCGCCTCCCCCAGCAACGCCGTCCCCCCGGGACGCCGGCCAAGAGGGAGGGAATCCATACCTT
>NW_010531847.1:0-875 GCF_000687285.1 Phaethon lepturus | reverse complement strand
CCCGGCGGCGGCCAGAGCTGGGGCCACGCCGCGCGTTTACGTAAAAGCAAGCGTCCCCGACGCGCTGCGCGAGGCCCTCCACTCAGCTTGAGGGTGACTGTTATTGTATGGTAAAGAAATGTCAAAGAAACGGCCCGTTTGGTTTGATTAATGGTATTTACTGAGGTTGCACAGTTATGAAACAGATGCCTACGGGGAGCTCCGGCACGCTGCAGTTAAACCACAATATGGTTTTGTGTTGTTTTTTAATGTTCAATTGGTATTTAAAATGCAATAACTTTCTTAGCCAACCTAAATTAAAGCACTATTGGAGAAACATAAAGTGAAACCAATTGCTCAGATAAGTCACTGGAATCGATCCATTCCCTTTTCCCAATTTAACACGGTCTAAAGTCTTTTCCTCACGTTCACAGTGAAGTTTATCGAGGACTCTGAGACGCTGGGATAAAAAAAAATCCCATCTAAGTTCCTGGCATTATCTGCTGCTGCTTTGCAGCATTGCTTAACACGTTCGAGAGGGAGAGCAGGGCTCCGTTGTGCTGGGAACTATTTATATCGCCTGTATGAAAACAGAGCGCTTGCAATCAAGGCTTCAGCCAGTTGTCAGCAGAGGAACAGGGAGGCGAAACACCTCCGGGTGATTTATAGCACATGGAACAGAACAAGCAAGAAACTGCAGGGCAAGGAAACCAGGAGGAGTCACCCTGCTTTTATTTTTACTTGCCTGAGGTAGCACAATAATAATTTTGTACTTGATAGAGTAGAAAGTGTAGGAAAATCAGCCAAATTCCTTGATGCACTGGCTTCAAGTCAATCTATGACCACTACTGATGCTGCGGATGGACAAGGCAGATGCACCCGACGTGGGGCTGTGG
>NW_010531846.1:0-16929 GCF_000687285.1 Phaethon lepturus | reverse complement strand
TTCTGTGATTCTGTGAAATGGTTCATAAATCAACATATTTTACCAATTTTAACGTATTTAACCTCATGCTACCCCCATTATTTCACAGAGTATTATACAGAGAAGGAATTATAGCACAAAGAGGCTAATGCCTAGATCCTAGAAAAAGGGCGCTGACAATAAATTGCCATTCAGTTCCCTTGCAATGCCTGACTTTCAGCATCCTGGTCCTCCTAGTGGAATCCAGACCTCTGTGGGTCGGTCGCTTGGGTGCCTCATACTGGGAGGGACCCTACGCAGCAGGGAGCTGCACAGAAGCAGTGAATAGCATCCTATTTCAGGCTTTCCTGATGGGTGATGATGGGTACACACTGAAGGGGTATAGCAAGAGATCTCCGTAACAGTAAGCTGGGTCGGTGAGTCGCCTTTCAGGGAGCTGTAGAGAGCAGTGCTTTGCCAGATCCACTGACCTGGTTACAAAGCAGGAGATGGTGTAGGCATGTAAACTTGTGTGTCATCTGAAGGTGACGTTGTCTTATCTTAGGAGGAGAATTGATCTTTGAGGAGTTAAAAAAAGCTGTCCTTTGACCACGCAGCTAAGATCAGGCCTTTATACATGTACTCAATATTACTTTTTAGAAATTAACCTCAAGACTTTATCACTGCAAGCAGATACAGATTTTAAGCCAAAAGGAGCTGTTCGATGCTCCAGAATGCATTCCCTTCTTTATCACAAGCTCTATTTTTTCCATGATTACCCCTGCAATTGGCCCAAAATGTTTAATTTTGTTTAAAGGAAATATTAGGACCTGGACAAACTGTCAAGGACATAAGAACAGTGCTGCACAGACAGAGAATGGTCCATCCAGTCCTGCATCCTGTTTCCACTCTCCACCTGGGCCAGTGGCAGGTGTCTGGGGAACAGCAGGACAACAGGGCAAGCATCCGTCAGCACCTGCCCTGATTATGCTCCCAGCCTCCTGCAAGTTGTGGTTCTGGGACCTTTGGGACCAGGCAAAGCATAAACTTACACAAGTGATACAGACCAACATCAGGTAACCATCCAGGATTAAAGATGCCCTTTCTATTTCTCATTGTAAAGCATTTACTTCAGAAAAAGTACGTGAGTTTTTTGAAACCTCTGCAAATTTATATTGCTCTTTTTTTTTCTTTTAAAAAATATGAATCTATAAACTGGGTGCAGCTCTCAAGTACCAATCCTACTAATGCTAAGTACAGAGTTCAACTCCCTTTCGACTCAGCAATCTTTTATTTATACATCTCATGGCCATTTTTGCTGTAGCCCAAACTAGAATTTCATATTCAACCACATGCTCACTGGGATTCTTAAGCTTTTATCAGCATCACTGTTTTCCTGATGTATAGCCTCTGTTTGACTACGCTTAAATACAACTTTGTGCAACAAGGTCAACCTATCCAGCACTCCAGACTGCTTCATAGGTCTGCCCCCTTATCCCTATGGGCCTTACTAGAGTCTTTGTGTGAGTTGCAAGTTTTATTCTGGCTTTGGGTTCAGTACTAAAAATATTGAGTAGTACTGGGTCATGTACAAAGCCTTGAAGACTCTCATGAGACACACTTTAATCTGGTGATGATTTCCTATGACAAGCTTCTAGACTTATGCAAATTCAAGACATTTTAAGGTGTTTCTAGGAATATTGCTCTAAAAATAAATTTTATACTCTACTGATGTCTTGAAATGTGTGCTGGAGTCTGGCCTTAAATATGGCTGTCACAAAACCAAAATGGACCAGAGTGTGATGTGATATGTATGGAAATAAAGTGGGCAGGAGTGTGAACGGGGTGAGAGTAAAAGCTTTTACACAGGCAGCGAGTGCCAATTAACAGACAACAGAAGTTTGTGCCAGCATGAGGCAGATGCTCCCAGCCCACCACCCACCGCAGGCTCTGCACTCCAGGGACTAGAAAAGTGAGCCAAAAGCATTCAGGGCTGTGGAGACAGGGAGTACCAACCTGAGACTATCAATCAGGAACAGGGAAAGTGGGCAATGAGGATGGTGGGGAAATTAATTTGGGGTTCTGGTCTGTGAGTGTGGGGTGAGAGAAGAGGATGGAACTTCAGATCCAGGTGTGCAAAGGATGGGTGATTCAAGAAGCACGGCTTTGAGGACACGGCAGAGCAGGGGTGGGACCCCCTTATGTTCAAAGCCAAAAGCTTTTTGTCATAAATAGTTATAAATCTTTCTCCCTCCCTTTTTTTGGGTAAAAACGATTCTTTTCAGCCTCCACCAATTAACTGGCTACTAATCTATTGAACATGTACATTTTTGATAATGTGTAGGGCTCCTCTTGCAATCAAAATGTCAAGTTGCAGATCATACAAATGCCTCCCAAAACCTAAAGAAACTGCATCTGCTCCATTCCCTTCATTTGCAACATTTATAATCTCAGAAAAAATGAAACCAGATTTGCTTGATGAGATGTAGCATCAAATACTGAAATCCTGCTTTGCCCTGGCTTGCCAGCCAAATAAATCACAGGCCACTTCATACAGCCTGTATCTGAATATATAAACATGACAGGACAGCTTAGGGAACATCTACTAAATCTCATTAAACATTTCCACTGATAACATAATAACGTGTTAAATATATTCTAGCTGCCACGCTGCACTCAGAATCAGAGTGCCCCTCTCTTCTTTTTGCAATGCTGTGCTTTGCTTCCATAAAAAGGAAAATCCTATCACAGTTTTGTTTTAAAATACGGTCTCACTCTGCAGGTTGTATATTTTCAAAACTCAGATTTTCTCACTCTAGTTTCTGGGGCACATCACTCTTTAACCTTGGACTGCTCTCCTGACAAGGTGAAAACTCATTAACCACCTCTGTATAATTTAAACACACAGCTTTGTTACTATGCTGGCACCAGCCCATGGGGACGGCTGGGTTCCTGCAGTGATAGCTTGTGCTCCTGGCAGGTACGTCCTCAATAGCTTTCTCTGGGACAGAGGATAATTACCTTCCCAGTAAAAGAATCGCAGTACCAAAAAACCACACAAATGCTGTATGAACTTGTACAAGGCAAGACCACCTCCCCAGAACTGTCACAGAGAGGGGACAAAACTATCTGTTCTTGGGGCTCCCTTTTCACGTTACCTGAACAGTCCCCAAGGGACCAGCTCCTCTGCCAGTCTCTCCCAGTACCTGCTGGTACAAGCAAAAGCGGCACACACAAATCTTCCAGCTCTCATGTCACTCGCATTTCTTCCCTCGGCCGTCATTTCAGAGGTAGGCAGCTTTTCAGAATTGCCTGTTCCTAATAAAGAAATGGAGAGTAATTTCAATGCTCAGTATCTCTAATAATTTATATCATTGTCCCCTCTTACAGGCAAAGAAACACTAACATCCCTGCAAGGCCACTGGGTGAAGTGGCAGCTGGGTCCACATGGCAGGGGAACAGCCCCACCACTGTGAAGCCACCATCCCCAGTACCATGGCTACATCAAGCTCTTCCACTTACCTGATCGCTAGTTACATTTTCCTCTTCTGGGCCCCATGTGGTTAACTTCCACCCCTCTGTGAACCCCCCAAACGTTGCCCACAGCCTCATGTCACCAGGGAGAAAGGCTCCTTTGGCAAGGATCACTGATTCACGTTCCATTTGCAGGACATGCTTTTAGACCTGCTCATTGCTCCGGTGACCAGATGTACCCAGCACTGGCAGACTTCTGAAGTCACCAGACACCCACCAGCCTCCAAGAGCTTGTGGTAGCAATATCTGACAGCAAAATCAGGGCTGCATCATTTAACTTACTATAGCGTTAGAGAAGGAATGGAAGAAGCTTAGCGTCGTAGCCACCGGGTGAATGCATTAGCAAATGAAAGCCATTTGAATCCTTGTGTCAGGCTTCCCCACGTGTTTTTATTTCTAGGCTGAATGCTAAGCAGGAGCTGTCTACTTTCCAGCTTCAGTTTGGATGATGCCAAAATCTTTTGAGCACAACTCAAGGAAGTCAAAGTGGAAGATATTCATTTCACTAAAGAAAAAATACTCTGTAAACCTCTCTAGAGTCCAATAAAGATGCACGTTCAGAGAGCCCTGAGCTGTGGTTTGGCATTCACATCGACAGAGAGCCTCCAGCATCAGGCCAGTCCCACAGGCAGCCACCTCCCACAATGTCTCAGGTGTCACCCAAAGCTGCTTGCCATCTACTCTGATGAAGATGCAGCAACAGTCTGGGGCAACAGCAAGAAAGCAAGGAGAATAACAAAGAATTAACAGTCTAGCATTTAAACAGCTAAAGTGACCAAAATTTTCTCTATGTAATTAAAATTCTGCGTGGGATGATTTTGAAAGGATCAAACTAACTTTTTCATATTGCTTATCTTCTTCCTCCTTCCATCCTCGTTTACCCCCTTCTCATCACTCTCCACCATGGAACAACTGAAGCTTTGCCTGTCCTTGCCCTTGCACCACAACCCTTTATTCTTTTTCTTTTTTAACCGAATCCTTCGAATCAGAATCTGATCATGTGCTTACGGGCTCTCCAAGCCTAGGCAAGGATTGTAACACCTCCTAGGCACCTCATTTCTCACCACGTTTCCCTACGTTTAAGGCTTTGCGTGGGAATAAAGCCACGGTCCTGGCCTACACCTGGAGCGTTGCACAGCGATGAGCCTGCGGTGCGCACCGGCAGGGAGCTACCTGGGCCTGATCCGAACCTCCACAAAGTTTGTGGCAAAACTCCCACTGACCTGAATGGGTGTTTGGATCAGTGCTCCGGTGAGACAATTTTGGAGGTAATCTCAGTGCAAGACTCCAGGTAAATGGTCGACCATGATTGCTGTGCTGATGAGCAGAAGGGAAAGATTGTGGCAGGAGGAGCAACCAGTCAACAGCAGTAAAGCAGAATAAATTAAATTCCTACAACATGATGAAAAGATAAATTCTTACAGTTCCGTTTCAGTAACCCCAACTTTGCAAATTTATTTTACTCACACATAGTTTACACTGGCACCTACTTTACCTCCAAATTTGGCATAATACGCTTCAGATCCATGCAGCAAGCATGTTTCATAGGACAGATGATACAAAGAAAGAGGCTGTTTCTCAGGTTCCCTCCCATTTCACACTTGTTTGGATCCTTCTCCCTCCTTGGGCTAACAAAAGCTATCTCTGTAGTGCCCGCAGCAATTTTTTACCATGAAAACTGATGCTTAGGGAACTATTTAATGCTGTTTATTTGGACATAATTTAGAAACGGCCTTTTTTTAGGAAGATGACCAAAACTCTAGGCAGAAAATGTCAGTGAGGCCTTTGCTAATTACAGTAAATCAGTGCATGGGAGCTACTGCTATAAGTACCTGGAAACTAATACTGGAGCTGTATTCGCCTGACCTAACTGTTGGCACTTCAGGGAGAAGGATGGGAACCTACAGTCCCTGGAGAATGAAAGAGACATCCAAAGACAGATTCAGGTCTTAGACTGGGCTAAGCCCTCTCTGAAGATACCTGTCTCCCCACCCTCACTGTGGAAGCTGAATTTTTGCCTAACACAGACCTGTGTTCAGAGCAGACCTGGAAGCAGAGCTTGGGAAATGGACTGGCCGCTCAGGTAACATGAGACTGAGCAGATGAAATCACTGGGATTGTTTTTCCATTTAATCATCGAATCCTGCAGTGGCAGAAATAGTTCATTTGGTCACTTGCTCATGCAGGCGAGCGGGGCAGACCTGGGGATGGCAGCTGGGGTCAACCAAGCACCCAGGTCATCAGGCCAATTTGTCGCGATGGGGCAGGTCCAGGGTTGAGCCAGGAGGTCAACCTGCAGGTCAAGGCCAGGCCCAGTGGGGTACCCGGGGTCAGACACTGCCCTGGGATGGCCAGACAGGGCTGTGGGAGCTGGAGACTGGCACTGCTGCAGCATCGCAGGGGCAGGAGGGACTGACAGCTCCCGGGGGCTGGAATGGGGGCCTGGGCCATGGGCTCAGTGCGGGGAGGCCCCAGGGGAGGTCAGGCTGGGCTGATAGGGCCTACTATTGCCCTCAGGGACCTGACAGTAGCTTAGTTGTAAGAATTCAGGCACTCCAGCTTTATCAGATTTCATTGAAACTAATGGGATGAACTCATTCAAAATGTCTCTTGCTCTCCTTTTCTAAAAATTTGAATAAAAGACAAAAATCAAAGACTTTTGTATGTTACTGTAAGCAGATCCTTGAAAACAGCTGCGAGAATGGCTCGCTATGAAGAATCCAACCTCCAGTGCTGTAGACTACTACAGTTACCTAAATTTTTACTGCTGTTGCAAATTACTTGCATTTGTCAATGTCCCCATCCTGCCCAACCCATGATATTTCATTATCATTGCCTTTGTTTTTGAATATTCCATGTTGCTGTTGTTTCTGCAACAAGCAGAAGGAATTTATTAAAGAGCAACATGAAATTTAAAGAAGGCTTTTGCTCACAGATAGCCTGAATCATCAGCATTCAACAGCCCTCACTAATTTATTCTTGCTCCCTTGTAATAAGCATGCAGACGCTGTGTAAACAGGATCTCTATCAGAATGAATGATGCAGAGTTTAACATTTCCTTCCTCACGCACAATAGACAGATTTCTCACTCCATAAATTGTTCCATTTGTAAATTATCCGGTAGGTTAATAGATTTTAGAGCCTGAAGGGACTTCTGGCATCATCTAGCCTGTATTACCTCTTGTGTAACCATTGTATGTATAAGCTGGAGAATTTTAACCAGTGATTCCTGGCAAAGACGACATTATTCTCCCAAACTTATTGCAGTGGGAGATCTTTGGAAGGATCACTGTGAATGAAATAAAGAGTCTTTTGCCCTTAAAATTACTTTTAAAGGGAGATTTTCTAAGTATATAAGTCACTAGTAGCTAAAGAGAGATTACATTTATAATAAATGATAGATGTTATCAAAGTGATTTTAGGCTTCAGTCCACAAAGGCACTTAGAAGTGAATAGCTTTAAACTTGTGAATTGTCTGATTGGTTTCCATGGGACTGCTCCTGGGCTTCCAACAGAGCCTGCATGTAAGAGCTTTGCTAGCTTAACCGTTGCAAGAGCTAACTGAATACATTTATAAAACAGCATCAAATGAGCGTTGGTGTGAACTACGACTCTAGACCAGTAATAGCTGCACTGCAGCAAAATGGCTTCAAGGCAGGTCTTGGAAATATTACAGGGTCTATATGCAACACCAAGCTAGTTTCAACTTGTCTTTGAGTATGGTGATCACCTGCTTAAAAAAAACATCCTTGGTACACTCCTACTTGAAAATCTTCGATTTTGCTATCAGTAGTCACAAAGTAACACTCATTTCTTAAGCATAGGACAAGAAATAATTGGTGTCAGTGGTACATACTGAGTAAAGGCTGGCTTTTAAGTGGTGACTGCAGCAGTTGTAAATGTTTGCTTAGCTGAAGCCACCTTCGTTTACCTTCCCTTGAAGTTGACAGCATTGTCACAACAGCTGTGTCATGTCATAAACTCAACCTCAAAACAGCATTAGTTGGAAGCCATGGGGAGCACCTGATACTTTTGGGAAAACACAAAATTATGTCAAAGCACATCAAAGAAAAGTAAGTTACCTGACAAGGAAATGTCAAAATAATATCAATATAGACAAATAAGAGGATGAAAGATGAAATGCAACAAACGTTATTGCCAGCTTTTGGAAATAACTGCACAGTGTCCAGGTGACTGCAAAATTGATTGGGCCACTGGGAAAAGAACAAATTAGCTCATTGGCAAGTTAGGTATGAGCTAGGAACGTAACTAAAATTAGCAAGACTGAATAATATGGCTTCAAGGTGAATCTGTAAACTTCATAGAGTCTATACAACAGTAAGCTGATTTCAAGGTATCTTCAGGTAGATGACTATCCAGTCTATACTTCAAAGAACTTCTTTATTACCTTGGTTTGTTCCACGGCTTTGTCCCCATCCCTGATGCTGAGGTCTGAATTGTATTATTATGAGGTCTGAATGTATTAATTAATTAATTAATTGTATTACTATGAGGTCTGAATGTATTACTTAAGCCTCTGAAGAGCACCAATAAGATTCTGATTAAATCTTCCTCTCTGTGCAGAGTTAAGCCTGAAAATACTGTAGTACTTTAGCAGTACAAATGACAAAGCTCCTACAAAAAAGTAGTGCTATTTTCCTTTCCTCCTCTCCTAAGGCGGTAGTGAATTGAATACTTGTACTAAAAATCATGGATAAGACTTCTCAGTTAAGAGTTTTCCAGTTAAGGTTTTCCCCTAAACCTCTGGTTTTGCACTTACAACTTGAAATTGAAATTACATTCAAGATGGAAAACCTCTAGGAAGGTTTGTTACTGGCTATGCAGATAATAAAGTGATGCTTACATGTGGCATAGTGAGGAGCAAAACAAATGGATTCGTAGAGTGAAACAGGACTGAAGACCTGGTACCACACCACACGCAGCCCATTAGCAGTAAGCAGTGCATGGGGATGCTCCTGGAGGGCATCTTTTGCTTTAGTTATGTTGAAAGGGCACAATCTGTGTGCTCCAAGACGACTTTTTGATGTGAATCAAAGCATGCTAAGGGGACAATTGCTCTTAAAGCACACTCCTACTCTGAACTAAAATATCACTGGTACATTGCCTGCAGGCAGCAGTCTGCTCTGCTGTGTTCAGAAACGCAGTAGCAAGTTAATGCTTCTGGCAGGACTTGAAAACAGGTTTACTAGGTCTCTTTGGGTTCTCTAATGTAAGTTCAATACCCTGTTACCAGAGGGAAAGATCAGCCCCTCAGGTGTTTTACTACAGAGAGCTGCTGTTGCATTCTGAGTGCTGAGGTAGTCATAGAAGAGTTCAGCAGCATGTAATGGAACTGGAAAGAGAAAGCAGTTTCCTTCAAGCTTTGTACAGAGACTGAAAGTTTCATAAATGATCTGAGGTGAAAAACTCCTTCAAAAGTTGGGATGGACGCTACAGTTTAAGATTGAAGGACATGGGTACACCCAACTGGAAAGAGAAAGCAGTTTCCTTCAAGCTTCGTACAGAGACTGAAAGTTTCATAAATTATCTGAGGTGAAAAACTCCTTCAAATGTTGGGATGGACACTACAGGTTAAGATTGAAGGACATGGGTACACCCCAAAAAATAGGAAACCTGAGGAAACCATCGCAGGGGCTCACTTGCTCACCATACAATTTGTTCTTAGCCTTCAGCAGAACTTGGAGGACTGAAATCTTTGGCTGAAGGATGGAAACACAGTGAGGGCTGAAAGTGGGAACAGCCATGGGTGACCTCCTCTGATACGGGAATCCCAAAAAAGAGATCAGCAATACAGAATAGAAGCTTCTTTAGTAACAGTAGGTCCTACTGGCAGCGGACTCCACTCTCCCCTGCCCACATCTGTTTCTGATTCTCCTGCTGTAAGTTCCTATGTTGGCACTGAAGCATGCCAACGGCACAAGCAATTGTTTTGCATATCCATGGTCTAGTCGCAAAAGGGACTATAAACTTTTTTGCTTTTTGTCATTTCATTGCTTCTAAGGAAGTTTTTGTCTGGCACTGGAATGACTAATTCACAGCCAAACTGATGGTGCACAGAGATTGAAAAAAGACAGATACAGCAAGTTACACTGTTTACACGTGCGCTGTGCTCAGCGCAGACCGGTGGCTCTAGACACACCAGTATTACTCCTGACACATCAGACTCATCGCACTCAAAATTTACTGCCAGAAACTCTCCATTCCTCTCAGCGAAGGTGCTGCTCCCGCAGTCCTCCTGCACGGAGCTATGAGGGGAGCTGAAGGGCAGGGACGGTCCCAGAGCCGCTGGTGCTGTATTGCTCCCTCGTTCCCACGCCCTCCTAGAGGTCGGGCATACCCCCTTCCCCTGCACTGCCTTGCATGGCCGGCCCTGAAAGGGCTTGTGTCCCTCTTGTCCGCCTTGTCCCCAGTTCCCTGTACCAGGAGAGATACCCCACATATGCTCCCCGTGCAGCTTATTAATGGAGGAACAAAACAGTAGATTTGTACAGTGGGTTTCCGGCTGCAGTTCTCTGTCTTTTCAGGACATGTTTTCGGACACAAACGTCGCTCTCCTACCCTGGCCGTTGGCAGCATCGAAGGTACCTTAGCAACACAGCCAAAAATGAGCAGCCTCAGGCACACAGACAAGTTACCGTGGGGTGACACGTTGCTGTGTCAGCTACCCTGCAATGGCTGCTGCAGCGATGTTGTTAAACATCTGCAAGGAAAGACCTGTACCTCTCGGATTTGCTTTTACCACAGACTGAGTGTGCACACAGCTACTGCCCATCAGCTGACGGGAGGTCATTTCTTTTCCACTTTCATCCCACCTCGGCCCGTAGTAGTTTGCTGGTTGATTTGACAGACCCTGCATAGACACAGCCTGTGGCTGGCTGGAAGCTTGTTTCTGTGATTTCCCACTTCCCTGCTGCCTGAAGGACAGCCTGGCAGCGTGTACACAGCGGCGGGTCTGGGAGACGCTGGTTGGCAGAGGGCTTAGGGGAGCACCCATGGAGGGGGAAGGAAGCATTGGCTGTGATTTAGTAGTTGGGCGGGGTGGGAGAGATGCGGGTATAGAAAGAAAAATTCTGCAGATGCTTCTCAGTGTAGTGGGGACAGGAAGGGTTCACAGAGGCTGGAAGATAATAGCTGCTGGTGTGATTGTCGTTCTGAGGGCACTGACTCAATACAAGACAGAAAGTTGTTATGTCAAACAGGACCCTCAGCTCACTCCCAAGAAAAGCATAAAGATATTGGGGAGGGAGAGGGAAACAAACCCTGCTTGCCCTCTTTTATTTTCTTCAAAGGCTGGTACACTAAAATAGGAAATTTAGAAGCACACTGAAAGTATCTTCTCTGACAACAAACTGTAAATTAACTTCAAGACTAAAGTTCAAAATTGTTTTACTGCTACACCTCTTTATACCAAAGGCTTTCTACAACTACTCCGTGTTTCAAATCAGCTTATTTCAAAGCTTACAGTAGCATTACCTAGCTACAGTTTCCATATATTCAGAGCCTGTCCACCATGTATATCTAGTTAATGTTTTCAGTAACATGGAAATAAATTGTTTCAGCAAAAAAATAACTATTGCAGATATTTGGTCACATAAAAATGTGTGGGTCAAAGAACAACTCCCTGGGGTGAGGGGGAAGAGAGATTCAAATAAAACCAGAGACATAAACAGAAACATGCATTACATCTTTGTTTATCCTGGTAACCAGCATGAGAGTTCAACAAATCTGCACTGAATGACAAGGTCAAAGCTCAAGATGCAGCATTTTGCATTTATTACTTAGCTCTTTGGATGAAAGTGCTGGATCTTTTCACTGTAATGTTTTAAGTGATTTGGACATGCCTTTCACAAACTAAGCTGTCCTGATTTCTTAAAAATGCCGGACCTTGCTGGCTGGCAGCTCACATGGATTTCAACAGAAACACTGGTGCTGTCTTACACAAGTTGACTACATACAACAGCAGAGATTAAACCAAGCCCCATGGGGACAACAGATGGGGAAAGACATATACTCCAGAATTTGTTGGATTATTTATAAAATGTGATCACTTTAAATAGCTTGTTTCTGTAGCAGCTCATGGATCTTCTGTATTTCTGAGATCTAGGTTGTTTTCTTTTTCTTTTTTTTTTTGTCTCCTGGGTTTCTCACAATGTAAATTGGAGTTTTCTGTTTGCTTGCCTGCCTCCCCCTAGCACCAAAAAAATTTCTGGAATTGGCACTGGTACTCCGGATGCTTAAAGAAGCAATTTTTCAAATTGAGCCATACACAGTTTAATTTCTCTTGGGGTCTTAATAATCACAGTATCTTTCAAACATAAGGTACAAAACTTCCTTTCAAACAGAAAGCTTCAATTTTTACATCTGCCTTATTCCCCTGCTAAAGAGATCTCAAATTCTCAAAGCAACAAAGGCAGAGGCAGTTACTTAGTTATCTGAATTTGTGTATCATCATTGTTTATTATTTATAACTCAGCAGTGTTGTATTATACACAGTGCAATATAGATGAAGACAGTCCTCTCTGCATCATACAGCTTACAGTCATAACTATAGCTAATAAGAGAAAGGAAGGGGAGGATGGTCTTGATCTCTCTGCCTCAGTTCATCACCTTTAAAATACTGGTATTTGGGCTCAGAATTCTTAGTCATGTATCTACCGTGGAAAATAGTGATAGTTACACACTTAAATAGCTATAGATTTTTAGAGACTTCACCATAGACATAATTTCAGCACTTTCAGCTTCACTGCAGTATGTGGAAGCCCCAGCAAATGTTACAAACATGGGCTGCATGTTCCTGTGAACCCTAATGGCTCAAAGACAGAGGGCAAATATGACAACCCCAATTTATTACTACATAAAACAAACAAAAAAACCACCTTGTATCACACAGGCTATTCTCATGAGTTTTGGATGCGCGAGTCATGGTTTCAAACATCTGGGGCTGCAGACTGCCCCTGCATTTTGTTACTGCTGCCTCTGAGTGGGGCAGCAGTCTCATCGCTGACAGCCTGTTATTCTGCAATGTGTCAAGAACTGCATCATTAAAATCTGTACATTTAAAATCAGCTAAATTCTCACCTTTTTCTTTTACCGTTAGAGAATGACTAAACAAACCACCAATGTAACCTGAAACAATAGACAATAAATGCTCCATGAACATTGAACTGGTTGGTTTCTGGTTTACAGGCTCTTGCATTAGGCTCCCACCAGCAGGAGGATCAGATAAGCCAAGCATAATTAAAAATGTTATTTGCAAATATAATTCAGAGTTCAAATATGGTGCGAACTGTTTGTGCCTTACCTCTCAGGAATTTTCACTTGGTTAGCTGAACAAGAGGAACATTTCTTCATTTTAGGACTTGGATCTAGGAAAAGGATCGTAATGTATTTTTTTCATCATCCTGTTGTTCTCTTCTTCACTTTTCCCTTTTTGCCTTTGCTATGTAACACTGTGTCTCATGGGCTGCTGTTTAGTTCAGAGGAGATATGTGCACTTTGCCCCAGAGCACACCACTACTAGGGAAAGCCAAATAAGCGCTAACTGTGGGGAAAAAAGAACTGAAAAAAAAGGAACTCCAACTTAGCATCAAGCTGCATAATGAATCTCCATACAAAATATCTATGAAATTAATTAAACATTAAAACAGAAGACTGAAAGCTGCCAGCTGGGTCATCAAGTAACAAAAGATGTGAGAGACAAATAGTGAGTGAGGGTAACCTCCCTGATCACCTAAACTAGAGGATACCTTCACTGCCTCCTTGCTACCCTAGTACATCTCAAGAATTCACAGGCTAAAACCTTCCTGAAAGCTTAATTCTCCCTCCTGTCAGAACTTTCTTAGAGTCTGCCCTTCATATGTGATATAAGTCCTCCCTTACCAAGCCACTATGGCCTCAAGACTGAGCTATGTTATGTAGTTTAGCTGAGCATATGTAGTAAACAGCTCCATGTGCCCAACTAATGAGCAGGTTTATGAAAACCTGCTGCACTGTCATCTCATCCCTCCTCACACACACCACCTGTTCACTGGCTTATCTGGTTTTGGTTTTTTTTTTTCCCCTCATCCATCTGTTATGCCTTCCACTGTCTTCACTGGTAAGCTCTGTGCTACATCTTTGTATAGTAACTAGCCCAAAATGACACCTGCCACCACTGAGGTATTAACGAAGTTAGCAGAAGAGTGATAATAACAGGACCCTGGTCCAGTACAGTTTTCACCTGAACAGCTGAACTTACTTACCTAAAGGAAACAAAGGCTGCTACTCCAGCCTTTTAAGTATTCAGGATTTTTATTCATGGAACAATTAACCATTTCTACCATTACAGACAGTGCTGAATGGTTTTATTTGCACAATAGTACATCTTTCCTGCACTAATCAGTAAAGCACTGACCTCTTGGTAGCTAACAACAGACGGGCTTGCTTTTGCTGTGTAGTGGTGACAGCTCCCTGCAATGCTGTATAAGGACACTGTGACAACCAGTAACGACACCAGCCAGAAGATAATCTGAAAAACACTGCAGATAAATTGAAGTGAATGAAATATTTAACCCTGTAATCTCTCTGTAGAGAACACAGCATTGAACCCACATCCAGGTGCTTGCTGCAAGCAGGACCCCCTGCAGCTGCACAAGGCTGGACTGGGGCAGTGCCCACTTTGAGTGTGCAGAATATGGCAGGAAGGGAACTGTGTGTGAAGACTGGAGGTTTTGGTTCCTTCTCTAGTGAGCAGAAGAGTGTCCTTTGTATGCCATACACAATGGTATGTCTACACAGATAAATATTTAAATATGTCGACACAGGTAATTACCTCAGCATAAAGTAATTGGGGAACCACCTGCCCTTGCTCCATCTCTCCCCCAGTCAAGTGTGCATCATACAGCCAAGGTGCCAAGTAAGTAAGCAGGATATTTGTAACCCTTTCCTTTTACCTAAGGGAGCTTAAGCTGTTAGTATTTTCTTTCGTTTATACTTCCAATGTTACATTTGCAGGAAGGATTTTTTCCTTCCCTATATCTGGAAGTCTTTAATTTATGGAAGAATTATCCATTTCTCTTAACTTTGACCTCAGTTCTAAAGCTATCTGACTGTTTGGATAGGGGTTGAAAAAGGCTCGTGAGGAAAACACAGCAGCTTCCTAGAAGCTGTGCCTATCCAAGCGTTTCACTCAGCATCAGCTGTTGGCATAGTCAAGTAAATCCCAATTACTTACTCCCTTACCAGCTCAAGAACATATTCTACAAAAGCTGCATAATCAGGAAAATAACCATGACTACTATGTTTAATCTCCCCATCTTATACATATCCATCCAAGGCACCGAATCCCAACACCCTTAAAGATACAAAATACTTATTGGTTGCTGGATTTGATTTCTGGGGCAGCAGGGGACCTGCTCAAAACAGAATAAAGAGAGGGGATGAAACAAAGCGCCTCCAGACTCCATGGACTGGGTGAATTTTCCCTTCCAGCAATGTTGTGATACATGTTTACATTTTTCATACAGAGATATTGGTACTTTTTGAAGTTCAGTTTACATCTTCACAGCTCCAGGTCAGTGCTGCAGAACAAGAGAAGCTAGGTGGGTCAGGGCCCTCTCTCAAAGTCCTGGTTGTTTCAAAAACTTTCTCATAGCTAGTTATAAAGGAATGGAATGTTCCCTTCATGAAACGTTGCAGTACAGACCACTTCCTTTTGATTAGCGAAGACGTACAGCCTTTTAATGCTTCCTTTTCATTTATTCCATCCTGCTTGTATCACAGATTTCCATTACTTTTCTTATGAGCTAACTTAAGCTCTGACTTAAGGTTTTCAGGATTTCCTTCACTCTCATTGTAAAGACAAAAGAGCAGATTGCTCCGTTAAGAAAATGCACATGAAATGTGTTTTCCCTGAGTGACATAGCTTGTTCCATGGAAAAAGTAGCTAAATGCTTCTGACATTGCCAATAAGTGTCTAATACAAAAGCGAGTACACAAAAGCGAGTACACAAAAGAGAAGTAACCTGCTCTACAAACTGCTGGCACAGACACAAGTATTACTCTGTGCGGGTATCCAAAATGCAAGACTAGGGTCAAATCCATATTTGCCTGGAGCTTTGCTAAAGTTACAATAGGAATGCTTTTGTCTCCTCTGCTTTCTTTAATTAGTGTCACATCCATTACTGAGTTACAGCAATACTGACATTCCAGGAAACAACGTCTGGTTCTTGCTAATCAGAGAGCGAGCTGTAAATCCTGCAAGGAGAGATTGGTTTTAATTTGTGCTTATGGAATTCTGATATTGAAATACTGGCCTTAAATATCTGCTCCATGGGGAGCTACTGCTGCACATTAATCCTAAACTTATCAGTTGTTGAGCTGCAGTAAGACAAAAAGAGCAAGGAGTGACATAATGCTAAGTGACATAGCACTGGGAATGCCATCCCATATGCAGGAGTGCACTCACCCGTGAAGCACACTACACCGATATTCACCCCCGACACACACCCTGTACTATTCACTTTGAGGAAGAACCAGCTTCAGACAGCCCATCTTTACCACAGATCCACTCCCACGTACACAAAGCGAAACTTAAATGGAACAGCAACACAGCCCATTAGAGAGACTTATGAGGTTACCATCAGTTTTGCCACTGCATGCATTCTTTTCCTTGGCTTATGATGATTCATACCGAGACATGTCATTGAGTCATCTTCCATGCAGTCTTTTACCAAAAAAACCCCACAAAAAGAGATCAGATAAACTTTAGGAAAGTTTTCTGAAGTACCTCCCCCCAGCTTAACACACTTTTTCATGATGCAGTTTCCTATCTTGGTTGCAAGGTGACATGAGGTCATCATGATCCATTCAAGCTGCCTGTGTTTTACTACGTTCGCCACTGGAAGTAGCTCTCCAGAACACAGATGCCGTTTGAAGTCCACAACCAAGAACAAAACTGCCATACCGTGTTTAGCAAGCCTCAAATCCCTATTTGCTGTGGCCTCTCATGCTGGGACTCTTCACAGGGATGGCTGTAAGATGGACTGCTGAATTTTTTTTTTAAGTGCAGTAACACAGTTTAAGGACCTGTCCTTTCCTTAGAAGCCTCAGTAAAAAATATATCATTACATCTTTGTTTTAAAATCTTTCCTATATCAATAGGAAAATGAGTATTTCCCATATTCTATATGTAAAAATCCTTCTAATATCAGACTGTGCCAAATATATCTTTGGTGAAATGCAAAATTACAAGGAAGTCTCAATTGGACAGAGATAGAAGCTCTCCTTTTTCCGTGAGATAAATCTTTATATTCATATAACTTCTATTATGATTCATTAATATCTCACAATTATTAACAACCTTGTGGCAGCTTCCTGAGGCATGGTAATGCTGCTGTGTCCACTTTAGAGAGGAGGAGCTCTTGACCGGTCACAAGC
>NW_010531845.1:0-15847 GCF_000687285.1 Phaethon lepturus | reverse complement strand
CGCTGCTGCAGGCCGGGGTTGTTGAGCGAGGTTAATGCTGCCTTTCATAGGCACCTGCACGCAGGACCCCCGGCCTTCTTGCTTAATACGGTTTTAACAAGCTGGTGGGTTTTTGCAGGAGGGACTTCATAAAGGGGCTGGAACTGGACGTGTGAAATGGCTGCGAAGGTGTTTGAAAGCCTTGGGAAGCTTGGCCTGGGGTTGGCTGTCGCAGGTGGAGTTGTCAATTCTGCTCTTTACAATGGTGAGTGGGAGAAGCTGAACGCTTCAAGTTCACTTTACATGTTTTCTCCTTTTCTTTTTGTCAGTATCTTGGCTGCTGCTCTGTGCTTTTATTGCTAATGGCATTGGGAGAAAATAGACATGAAGCCTTGCTGGGCTGTTTTATATTACAAGAGGATTGCAAGGTCCTTTATCCAGAAAGCTGTCAATCAGCTGCTGCCCTTGTGAGCAGACTGGGGGGTCAGGAGTCATGGCTGCATCTTCTCTTTGCCTTGTTGCTCCCAAAGATCTAATTAATTTCACCAGTCACCTGGAGCAAAAGGCTTTAACTATCCCCAACAGACCATTTCCATGGAGAAGGTTTTGCTGGTGTGCGGGTACAACAGATGGCAATAGTGAAACTGTGCTTGACATGCTGTTTTCTCCCCCAGTTGATGCAGGCCACAGAGCTGTCATCTTTGACCGATTCCGTGGGGTCCAGGACACAGTGGTAGGAGAAGGTACCCACTTCCTCATCCCCTGGGTACAGAAACCCATCATTTTTGACTGCCGTTCTCGACCCCGTAACATTCCTGTGATCACTGGCAGCAAAGGTGAGTGTTTGGACCTGGCAACCATAAGAGAACCAGATGCTCTGATGATTTTTCTTCTGAATGTGGAGAACCCATGTGTCCTGAGTCCTTTGGCACACAGTCAGGAGTGGTTTGACCTGTATTTTTAGTTACAGAACAGATTAAAATACCCTTCCTTCAGTCCTGTAAGTCATCCCTTTAAACATAAACTTTCTGCCTTTACAGTAGGGCAAGTAATTCCCAGTATTGCAAACAAACTGAAGCTTAAATCTTAGCTGTAAGGAGGATCTGGATCCCAAGGTGAAAGGGGTGGTAAAAATAACTTGTCTTTGCTGGCAAAAAGAAGTCTGAATGTTTATTCGTTGTCATTTAGTTGTCCTGGAGGGGACAGCTTCAGGATATCTCCAGTCCCTGTGGTTTGACACTAAACTCGTGACTCTGTTTCTACAGATCTACAGAATGTGAACATCACGTTGCGTATCCTGTTTAGACCCGTGACTGCCCAGTTACCGCGGATTTTCACCAGTATTGGAGAGGACTATGATGAGCGTGTCCTACCCTCAATCACAACTGAAATCCTCAAGTCTGTTGTGGTAAGGACAGTGTGAAAGCTGCTGGGTCAGCTTGCTTTCCTCTTTTTTTTAGCAGTGAGAGACCTGCTGGAGTATGGAATATGTTGTGTTCCAGAATAAAGCTTCACTTTCCACCCCTCAGGCTCCCAGGCGCCATCCAGAAAAGCTAATTGTAGCTATGCTAATTGCTTGCTTCTTGGTCATTCTGACTGCTAGGCCTGACTTGAACCACGTTGGATGATCTCTGGATGGAAAGAGGTTTTTTCATTATCTGCTGTCAGCTGTTAGTTCTGCTCTTCAGGCTGGGAGTTGCAGTCAGGAGACTGAGATTTTCACTTCTATAATCGTCGATTTCAGCTTACTTCCAAAACCAGAGGTCTTCAGTATCCCCAGGGGACTGCTAAATATTTGCTAACCAACTTTAGTCCAGTTATGTGTTTTTATGTTAAGTGCTCAACTGGACTACCTCCCCTCCAGCTTACACTTAAAATTTCTAGTCATTCAGTCTTTCTCTTACTTCAAATGCCTGGGCAGCTCCGAGTTTGGTAGCTTTGGGAGAAGAATTGGATTAACTCTGGGGCTCGTGGGTGCACAGACAAGCAGGGCATGGAGAATCTATCACTTCTTGGAGCTTTGTTCTCACTGTTGTCCATCCTGATTTCAGGCTCGCTTTGATGCTGGAGAATTGATCACTCAGAGAGAGCTGGTCTCAAGGCAAGTGAGTGAAGACCTCACAGAGAGAGCAGCTACCTTTGGGCTCATTTTGGATGATGTGTCCTTGGTAAGAGTTCTACCTTCTCAGTTTTTCCTCTTTGGAGTGTGCCCAAATAAGAGCAATGGAGAAGAGAATCAGTGGATGGCCAAAGAAAGGTGGGCTGGACGTTTGGCCATGTGGACTATGTTTGTCTGTCTGCAGTCGCATGTGATGTAGCGGTTACAGCTCCAGTCAGTACCTCTGGTTTTGTTGCTGGCCTGTGACCTTGAGCAAGCCCTTGAAGGCTCTGCTGCACTGGCTTAACGACAGACTTCACTATTGCAGGGCTTCTGTAGTTAAAATGAAGAGCAAATGCTTCTGTGGGTGATGGATCAGGCTGCACACTGCTTTAGAGAAGGCAGCCGTTTCACAAGCACCCTGAGACACAGGGAGAAAATGCTAGGCATGAGGAGGTAATGAAAATACCCACTTTTGATAGCATCCTTTTTTCTACAAGGTATTAGGTTTTGTTCTGGCTGTGTCTTCTAAGACTAGTCAAGGAGGGAGCTCTCCCTTCCTCCTATCTCCCTATAAGCTTTGTAAATTAAATCTGTTGTAATTTAACCTCTCCCTCTCTCTTCTGGGACTTCCCTCGAAAACCTGCTTAGAGGAAATGGACATGTGGGAAGCCTTTGCAGGAAGGTGACTTTGTTTCTGCAAAATTAGTGTTTTGACTCTTTTTGGTTCTGTTGCTTTCTCCTGAGCACAGGAGGAAATTCCCCTTTCCCCTGTCCCATCCCAGGAGCCTGCAGCTCTCCAAACAGCCCAGGCTAGGCACATCTGAAAGGTGTAAGATGGCTTGGCAGACAGCTGGCTTCCCTGCCTTGGGAGGGGGAGCGCTGGGCGAGCCGGCTCCCTCTGCTGAGGGCTTGAGGAAGTGGTGGTGGCAGGGGAGCATGGTGTATCTTTGAAGGTACTGGTGTTACTGGTCTACTGGAGTTGTGCTTGTGGTGTCTCCCTTAAGAATTTGAAACTGGATGGGGACGCCCACTTGTCCCAGTTTCTGTTCTTTTAGGGGTACTGGCATTCCATCTCTGTTCCAGTTTCACTGATACAGGCAGGCTGCCTCCCCCCTGGGAGCCGTATGGGTCGCAGCAGTGCTGCTGTAAACTGTCAGCATTGTGGACTTTGCTTGATTTCTGCCCTGCAGACCCATCTGACCTTTGGCAAGGAGTTCACAGAGGCAGTGGAAATGAAGCAAGTAGCCCAGCAAGAAGCAGAAAGAGCCAGATTCATTGTCGAAAAGGTACCTTGTCCTGAGAAACTTGGAAACGGTTCTGGGTATCTCGTTCCCACTCTAGCTTGCAGTGAACATCTCACCTGTCCAGAAGACCGGGCAGGTTGAATGATGAAGTCACTTAGAGTCATAATGCCGATATGGTTCTCAGCTCTGGCACGTGGCTGTTGGATAGATAAAGTCTAAGGTTTGTTTTATTGGGGTTTGGGGTCTTTTTTGCTTTTACTCCATGTCACAGTCTTACTGAAGTGCTGAACAGAAATGTGTGCATGAAGGAGGAGGGAGGAAACAGCACTTGGGAGGAAACAGCACTTAGGAGGAAGTGTCAGTTAGAAACGGGGTTCGGGGTTGAAATTTGCAACCCAAGTGATCCTGGTTGTGAATTTTGAGCGGGTGTCTGAAGCTTTCCATGAAGTTTGATATGGGCACAAGAGCTGTGTCCTAGGAGTGTTACTGACTACATGCAAGACCACGTAATCTCAGATCAACCCAGGGTCTTGGTGAGCATCTGCAGAAACAGTTTCATGGAAAAGTACCCTAGTACAGCTGAGAACACGTGCCTGTTGAGATTGCAAGAACCTACAACTACACCAAAAGTTAATCCAGTGGATGCAGTAAGATGCATGTAATCAGACAGGATGGTTAAACATAGAAGTGTTTATCTGACCTGGTTTTAACTCCGATGAAGTTCTTAAATTTTTCACAGACAATTTTCCACCAAGAGGGCCCTTAGGTGGGTTAATGTTTCATGAGGTTAAGACTGATAAGGCCATTTAAAGATATTTTTCAACCTTTTTTTCCACAGTAGGCAGAAAAACAGTCTAGCAGAATACAGCTTTAAAATAAAATCACCTTCTATCTTTGCTCTCCTACTGGGGAAAAGAACAGCAGAGTGGTCAAGTGTGAATTTGTGTTTTAAACATGACAATAGCATCTTCCTTCTCTTTTGCTCTTGTTTTCTCTGTTGCTTATTCCTCTTCTCATCTGTTTGCTTTCAGGCTGAACAGCAGAAGAAAGCAGCTGTCATCTCTGCTGAGGGAGACTCGAAAGCAGCTGAGCTAATTGCCAACTCGCTGGCCACTGCAGGCGATGGCTTGATTGAGCTGCGCAAGCTGGAGGCAGCTGAAGACATCGCATACCAGCTTTCACGGTCCCGCAATATCACCTACCTGCCCTCTGGACAGTCAGTGCTCCTCCAGCTGCCGCAGTGATCCTGGCTGTGCAGCCATAGCTAGCCTGGTCACCTCTACCTACCAGATCAGCCCTTTCCAAAATAATCTTTGCTATTTCCTCACTGGTCGAAGTAGAGGAAATGAAAATTCAACCCATTTTGAATTCTTAATCAAATAAAACTGAACGCTCTTGACAACAAACCTGCATTCCTCCCATGTATGGTCAGAGCACTGGCTCCACTGACCATTACGCTAGGTTTGAGAATTGCCCCTTTCCAGGCAGTTTGAGCAACAGGAGCAGAGTTTTCATTTGTTCACTCCTGGGACAAACAGGTAGCCCAGGTGACTTCCCTGACCACAAGAGTGCTGTGTCAATCAGGTTTCACAGCGATGCTTCAGTGCCTTTAGGCTGGCTGAGCCAGGGTCGTTAAAGACTTGCAGGTCCTGGACTACAGAACAGGGACGCTCAGGGCTCGCTTTTAAGTTAAGCCAGTCTTTTTTCAGGTGTCAGCTGAGAGTAAGAGGACATCTCAGCTGCTAGGACAGTGGCTCTGCTGTGCCTGTGTGAACCATAGCACTGATAGCTGGAGACACAGATCGAGCGGATTGTGGCTGGGGGTGAGAATAGCAGAGATTCACTTTGCAGTAGATGGATAGATTTCAAGCATGGAGGATAAGATGCTTCCTCTGCAGGAAATACTTCTCATGTACATGCTGGAGTGGGACATCTCCACTTCTCCCCACGCTGCTGCGCACTGATTTGTTTGCTGCTGCTTGCCCTGTTGTGCAGCGTTGGTGCTTTGACCAAGGTCAGTAAAAGTGGCAGTTGGCCTATTCCAGATGGCATCTGGGACAAAGAGGGGATGACTCAGTGCTCTGTGGCTCAGGCAGTCGGAGGTGGGCAGAATTCTCTGTTACATGAATGCTCTTTTTATTTAGGGAACCTGAATTGTGAGGAGGATGTGATGGGTGAGATTGTATAACCAGCCTTCAATAAATGTCACAATCCCAAGTGTAGTAGTGTGGGGTTTGTTTTTGGTATCTCAGAAGAATGAAGGTTGGGTCAGTGGATCAAGACACCTCATGCTTGTGCTAGATTATTTGGATAAAAGTCACTTAGCACAGGCAAATAGGTCTGACTCCCGACAACTTAAAGCTTGAAACATGATTCTTGGGCTGAATTCCTGCAATAAGGTAAGGCTGCGAGTATCTTCAGGTTATTGTGAGGGCTTCTAATTGCTTTCCGTGCACAGTTCAGACTGTCATTTACTGCACGTACATACATTTTCCAGGGTGCTTTTTTGATGCAATACCATGCCGGTGGGAAGAAAACAGGGGTGTATTGTACCAGACACAGCCTGCAGTGAACTGCCAACCTGTAGGCGGCTGTCAGAAGGCACGGTACTAGCTTGGCACACCGTAACCCCCATCCTGCAAATAGGATGCTCATACAATGTCTGTTCTCCCTGAGCAGTAAAGTCTTAGGTGGGTGTCATCACTACCCTGAGGATGTTGAGCCCTCAGGAAAGCTGCTGTGAACGGTGGGCTCATTTCATCCTTGTACAGCCACTTTGGGTTGTTGCCCTCGCCTCTGGCAAAATGGAAAGACTTGCCTGCTTTTTCTGCTGGGCTGGGTACGCTCTTGCAGTGATGAGGTGCCTGAGCTTGCAAAATATTTTAAGCAGCTGAGCAGTCAGGTCTGTAACTCCCAAATAACTTCCAGACCTCTTCCCCCTCAAGTGCTCTTGTTCTTTATTCTTCTGGTTTACCGCTTCAGACACTTCTAAGGAAGCTTCCACTTTTCTCCCAAGGCTCCTTTTAAAGCCCCCTTAGCATTTCCTGCGTTTCTCTCAGTTTCATACACCAGGTGTTGGGCTCAAAACAGCATGTCTGAAATCCCTTCTCAGCTTCTGTGGCTCTGCATTACCTCTCCCTCCAGTTCTGCATTTTCAGTGGACTGTGGCGCGTTTCCTGCTGCTTTTGCCGTTGGCCTCTCTGGAGGAGGTGTCTGAGGCTCTAACTGTGGCCCCTGGGTCTGATTAATCACCATTCCTTTGCTTTTGGGTGTAATTCTTTTTACAAACATTCCCTGGCTGTTAACTGCTCCTTTACCCTCGCTCTGCCTCACTTAATGTCTAAAGCTGCCATGAACTCCTCAGACTTCAAAGCTGCTCTTGAACCTGTAGCTGTCTCGGTGTGTGCTAGCTGAACTCCTTGTTTACATTGTGTTTATAGCTGCTCTTCAGCCTCATAGACCATGTGGACCATCGAGCTACCTGGCTCCAGATGGGAACGGTGACCCTAAAATCAGGACATGGTTTTGTGTGGGCTGCATGGGGATACTGGGTGAGGAAACAGCCTTCTGCTTGTTGGGTGGATGCTGCTCAGAGAGCTGTGCAGCTGTGCAGCAGTGAGCGAGAGCTGCCTGGCATCCTTGGCCAAACTTCTCAGGTGCTGGCAGACTCCTTGACATAAAAACAAAAAGTCAAGATTGTGTAGTCAAGGACTGGCCTGCCTGCCATTCCTGGCCAAGGCTGGACTGAAGAGAGTCGAAGGCTGAACTTCACTTCCCAGGATTCTGGCCCTTCCCTCGCAGCGTTCGGGAGGCGTTAGCAGGGTGTGAGCACTCGCTCTCAGTGCTCTACCTGTCAGGGCAATAGAAAGAGCTTCGGGCTTAGGTAACACGAAGGCAGGCCGCCTGTGCTGCTCAAACAAACAAGGCATCCCCACCCTCTCTGTTTGGCATTTCTAACCTTGTTGCTCTTAATAATCCAGTAAAAAAAAAAAAAACCAAAAAACTTGCTCATGAAAGTGGAGCACAACCTGAGGTGGAGCAACAAGAGAGAGGGTCAAGGCATGTGGCTTCGTACTGAGGGAAGAGAGAGGAGTTTTGTTGTGCAGGTCCTTGTCTGCCCTCGCAGAGAGCCTGTGTAAACCAGCTTATCAGCCTGGTGTCCTGAGACTGTCACCTGCTGCTTTGCTGGCCTAAGGCAGCTGGCTCCCAGCCGGCAGAGCTATTGCAAGGGCTGCCTGCTCTTTGCAACTCTCCTGTGTACAAAGATGCTAGAGATGCTCCAGAAACAGCAGATCTTCCCCCTTCAACTCATCCTTAGAGAGAGCAAGAGAGGGGCTGACTTGTGACCATGCCCGGAGGAGCAACAGCTATCTGTGACATAGTACTCCATGACCACCACATCTTTTGGGTAAGACGCTTCAGCCCAAGGTAAGCCATCATCATGGGTGGGAGGCGGCTGGATGATGCCACTTGAAGGGAGGTGAAGAAACCTCAGGTTTCTTTCTGTGAACAGAAAATCCAGTGGGCCTGTGGTCTGCCTGTCACACCTGGATTCACACTGTCTGAAATGTGTGGCCCAAGTCTGACTGCTGTGTGGGCTTTCTGATGCTTACTAAGGGATTGCAGCCATGCTAACACTTCTGCTTTGGGGAGGGGAATACCTTCTGTGGTCAACTTTCCTTCATTTTTGCCACCTATATGCACAAACCACTTTGAATTTAGTATATTCAACAACTTTTAATCCCTTCATTGAAATTGGTTTCTCTGGAGGAAGGACAGCATGATTGCATGAAGCCAGTGCTTCCCCAGCAAGGTTGGATGTGTTCCTGGGCTGGAGAAAGTACTCGCTTCCTTAAGCAACCCAGCTAAAATGGCCCAAAAATTTATTCAGAGAAAGGCTCTGCCCCAGACCTCAGCCTGGGTGTTTGCTAGTCTGAATTAAATGCCCGTCCATCAGGCTCTCCCTCCCCAGAGCTGACTCACATCAGCATTGCACCAGGTACTCCTGGATCTTTCCATTTTCCATCAAATTGTTACACTTAGCACCAAAGCCTTGGGGCCGGGGGTGTTTTGCGGGTGAATGATGGAGGCTGTAGCTTTGCTGCTAACCGTGAGAGACGGCGTTAGCCAGGAAGGAGGTCTGCGAAGGGGTCACCCTTTTCAGCAGGTCAGGAGGATGCAAACGGAGGAGCGGCGGAGGCCGGCAGCCAGGCTGCTCTCCCAGCAGGTGGCAGCAGCAATGCTGCTCGCTGCACAGGGAAGGGTAGCGGGGACCAAAGGGTGTCCTCAGCCTCCCGTGGGGACGGGTGAGCGGGGAGGTCACCCTGCCCTGGGCAGAGGACACAAGGAGTGGACGTGGACAAGGGCAAACACAATAGCACAGTCTCTGGGCGAGGAAGAAAAAGCACAAGCTGGCATGAGCGCTGTGTGACAGGCAGTACAACGTGGGCAGGCGGCTACAGTGATTTAGTCCCTGTGCCAGGCTGTCCTGGTAAACCTCTGGTGCCCATTTTGCTCTGCTGAGCATCTCCAGCTCCAGGTTTTAACTCCTCTAGCCTAAGGTAGAAAGGTGCTGATTCCCTTTCTAACCCTGGTCCCAGGGTGGCTTGGCTTTGCAGCCTGCCTCCTTGCAGCCCTTTCAGCATTCCTCCTTTCCCACCCGCCAACGACTGCCCCAAGCTTATTACAAATTCAGATTGGACAAGAGCAACAGAAATGTCTAGGCCTGACTTCAGATGTGCTAGGTGATTTAGCTTGACGTGGGAAAACAGCGTTGAGTCCTTGGGTCCAGACTATTAGCATGATGAATTCATACTGGTGAGCCCAGTGTTGGTAAAAGCTTGGCAGTTTTTTTAATCTGAAGCCCTGTAGTTTTGTGGCCCCAGAGCAATTAAGAGTAGCGGCAACACGGACTCATCACTTGTATTTCTCTGAATGCAGTCCAAAAACTAAGCTACAGGGACCAGGTCCTGGGCAAAGGTCTGCTGGAAATGAACAAGGTAAGACCTGCTGTGGTATGTATGAGGGGGACTGTAGCCCTCTCTGCTGCCAGAATGCGTCTCCCACTTGAGACCAAAGAGCAGCAGTTGCTTGCCACTTTCACACATCAAAGCCCTACAAGCCAAGGTGAAACCTCCCTAGCCACTGCACTGTCTTGGCTGCAAACTTCCAGGGAGGTTTAGGTTTGTTTTGTTTTTCCTGGGAGACTTTGCCTTATTTCTTCCTTTCATGCTAGTGCAAGTGCTCAGCTCTGCAGCACCCGCAGCAGCTGGGCCAGCCCGCTAGCAACATTCAGACCAGCCAAACAAGCTTTTGTTCATGATAAACAAACAGGAAACTGCCTGATTTCCTCTGTGTTCACCCTCTCTCACGCGCTCTCTCCCTATTTAATAGATAACCAGCCTACCTGGCTTGCGAAGAGGAGACTGAAAGCAACCACATGGACTGGCACCCTGGAGCAGTTGTAATTTGCAGCATGGCTGTTGCACTGAAATGGGCATCTGCTCCCTGACAGTCGCTGATGCACCAGAGCTGAAGCCTTTCCAGGTAAGGGAGCTCCCCGAGTTTGTGATAATTTATACCCTGCAGCAAGCTGGCAGCATGTCTGAAGTGGTTAGAGCAAGGAATAGGGAGGAGTTTCCTTATTGCTTCCTTTGTGCTGTTTATATCCAAGTGGATCTAGCAGAAAATGCCTCTGTCCTGAAACACAGAGGATGTGGGGGGAGAAAGCGCTTGTGGAAGTGGGTAGCAAATAATGTCCTAAGCCAGGCTTGAGCTCAGCTCAGCCAGGAGATGGGGAACAATTCTTAGGGCCAAATTTGGTTTAATTGTTCCTTGCCTGGCACTAGTCAGCATTGGGGGCTGACGTTCCTCATATATGCCTGTTTTCCATCAGCAGAACACAGCTGACTTCAGTCCAGCAAGTCCTGACTTACACTAGTGTAATTCTCAGAGGTAGATCAGGTCTACTTGGGGATGACTTGACTTTGTGCTTTGGTTTTCTACCTGGTGCAGCAGGAGAGGACTGTTGCAGGTAGAGAGGTATCAGGGTAAGTGATGACCAAATCTATGGGGACAGGACCTAGTGGAGCAGGCATCCAGTTCTGGCTGAACACATCCCAGAGAAAGGAGAGGAACTAGAAAGGCTGGGAAGCTCCCATGGGAGGCTAAGCTTAACTGCTGCTGTAAAAGCAGCATTTGGGGTTCCCCACACTAGATCTGCACATGATGCTGATCTGGACTGAGTCAGAAACCTGCAGTGCGTTATCTTTCATCTCTGACAAGTGAAAGCTGTGCATAAGCATGGGAAATTCTGTCCCAAACTGAGCTGCAAGACAGCAGTGCAGAAGGTGGGAGTCAGTGGAAGATGCCAGCTGCAAGACATGCTCACATCCCCCATGCTGGTAGGGGCAGGAAGGGCAGGAGGCAGCTAGGAAAGAGCAGGCAAGATGGCTCTGAAGCAGTAGGTTAAAAATATTCAAGAGGCAAGAACAGGAAGGAAGCAGGGGTTAAGCCTGAACAAGGTGAGTCTATCCTAGAGACATTAATTCAAACATGTCTTTCACGGGTAGAAGTCTTCTGCAAAGCTGGTAAATACAGCTCTGTTGAGGCTTTGTTTCTGGCATTTCCAGCATCTTCCTCCCAAGCTCAGCTTTTCATGGGTGCTTTTCAAACCCAGAGGGAAGTTTCTACCCAAAAAGCTAGGCTGAAAGACTGGGTGTGAATGGAAAGGACTCTAGTTAAACCAGTTTGTTCCTCACCAGCCAAGGTACATGGACACTACTTGCACTGCTTTGGTAGGGGGTGATGCTGACCTGAGCAGAGGTGCTCTTAACGCAGGAAATGTCTCCCACAGCCTGCTATGGCGACATTTCTATTTTCCCTTATGCAGGCAGTCTGCTGGGGAGACTACCTGAGATTACAGCATAACACCAAAGCTGATAAAACAGACAACAAAGAGTAAAAGCCCAGTTCTGTGGGTTTCCCTCACTCCCATCTTGTTCTTGTCCAACTACCATATCCCAGAATTGTATTTTACTTTAATAAAGAAAACAAAAGCACAAAACCAAGGCTCCCCAAAGAGAACTTTATTTTTTTTGTGGCATGATTTTTATGCAGAAGCTGACAGCTCTGATAATACAGCCATGTTACCAGCCTGCTCCCCCAGTACCCCAAAGAAAGTCAATAACCGACACATGGATCTGCCAGGCTTTTCTGTATTACACATGGCTGTTACTGCTGCCCTGCCCAGGCTTAGTTCAAGCCCTTAATGCACAAGGCCCTGCAAAAACCATGCTGAAACCAGCTGGCCATGCTATCTCCCTGAACAGCTGCCCCTCAGCACTGAGGTGCTTGCAGTGTTAAAATACTTGCTAGGGAGAGCTCGCTGTGTCTTCTCAGAAGGGCAGCGTTAAAGCTACTGGTACCACCAGTGGGTACCTCAGTCTGGGCTTCTGCTCCAAAGGTCTAATCTTGGGCACAAGGACATGCTAGTGGGTGTTAGCTCTGCAATATTATTTAGAGGCAGCTAATGTTTAATTGTGGCCTTCCATTGAACTAGTAAAGGTGAAAAGAGAACGGGAACAGGAATTTCCTCTGCTTGAACTTCTACTTCGCTCTGTATAGTCTCAAAGCCCAGCGTCTCTGCATTCAGTGGTGGTGGTTCCCTCAGACAGCATAGGGCTTCCTGTGACAAGAGGTGGCAGGAAAAACCCTTTGTTTTCCTTTTGCTTCCTTCCCCATCGCTTGTGAGGATCCTGAATCCTACAGGACATAGCAGGATACCTAAAAGATAAAGCATTAATCTGAGAGTAAAGCGGTTGGGTTGCAGACTGGGTCAGCAAGGTGTCAGCACCCTGTCTGTGCCTCAGTTTCTCTTCCCACCCTTGGCTTGTTTTCCTAGTGGGGCAGGGCCTGTTCTTTGGAGCACCCTTGAGCAGCACCAAGGCTGAGCTTGAGCTCCAAGGGCCTTTCTTCCCTTGGGGAAGGAGAAAGAGTCCCAGTTACAACTGCACTCTCACACAGTCTTCAGTGTCAAGTCATGCCCAGTTCAGGCTGTTCCCTAAACAGAACTGTTATGATGTGGAAGACTCAGCAAAACATCTAGCATGCAGAGAAGGGCTAGTGCTGTTCCACCTGGCCCTGCGTAGTGCCAGCCCTGTCACCAGCACCAACTAGCCACCAACGGTCACCATGGGAGGAAGCAGGTGGGAGAGCAGGAAAGGAGCCCTGTTGTCTGTGGGAAGAAAGAGGGATAGAAGGGCTGGTGTGCTGGCTGCTGAGTTTCCCAAGATATCATCACAGCAGGAGTCCGGATGAAGCAGAGAGTCATCACTGCCTGGGTAAAGCAGAGAACTCTTGCAAACTGGACCCCATGTCGCAGCAGCACAGTTCACACAGGTCTGCAGGCCCTGGACTGGGCAGACATATCCCTTACTAGAGGATTCCAGCCCTGGTTTGCTGCCTGAAAGCCATATAAAATAACCAGAGCAGGTGGCTCAGGGACTGCCCAGGAACAGCCAGCTTTGCAAACCCAAGAAGCCTGCCCACACCACAGGAAAATTAACCACTGATGAAAGTAGGAGTTCACCTCTGTTTGATTTTTCCCCCACATTATTCTGCAGCTGGTGCTGGTTATCCCCACCACAGAGCTAGGTGCACCTCAACAATAATCTTACTTGTTAAGTTTGCCTTCTCAGCAAGTCTAGAACATCTAGTCCTCTAAAAAAACCAGAGGTGGTTAACACTCTGTTCTGCTGTGTCTGCAGCCCCTCGCCCAGCAAATTCTCATACTTCTGTTGTACTTTTCACCCTGAAAAGTCCTAAGCTGCTTACCAGAATAAAAGAAAAAAATCTGGTTTCCAGGGCAGGACAATGTCACTTACTGCTGTATTGCTGCTACTGCTGGAAAGAGCTGCAAACAGCTGCTTGCTGAAACACTGCAGCAGTTTAAGGAGGAAATGAAGATCTGTATCACCTGTCCCTGGCACTGCATACAACAAGGAGGACACATGAGGGCACTTCCCACACTGGTTGGGCTCTAGAGAGAAGAGAAATGACAGAGAGGAGGCACAGGAGCCACAGCATCTTACTGAGCAGGGAATAAGGTGCAGAAAGTTGCCTCTAGAAGTTATACACCAACATGAAGGGAAAGCAGAGATGACAGCAAGGAAATCAGAGGGCTGATAAGGATCTGTGGCTGTGAGGCAGGTGTGTGCTAGGGAACAGATCATGTGCAAGCAGAGATGTGGGGCTGTTGCTGCATTTTGTTTCCCTTTACCTGGCTGACATGTCTTTTCATGTCAAAAGCTAGATCAAAGAGGGATGTAAATAGCTGAAACTGGCTTCCTTGTGGGAAAAGGACTGAGTGCCACAGCCAGCCTCTCAGTTGGATCCCTCCCTGGGATCAGCATGAGGAACTGTCACCCTCCATTAACCAAACAGCCAGGGAAGAAAGCATGCGACTGCAGGGCGCTCTGGGCACTCAGGAGCCAAACCACGCAGCAAGGCTAGGAAGAGTAACTCTCCTCCGCAACTGTCTCTTCCCTAGGCCACCAACAATGGTGATGGGACACAGCACGACCACGAGGACAAGTGCTTTGGTTTCGTTCTATCAGAAGCCCTTTAGAATCCAAGGATATTTGCACTTTTTGCACTTGGTCCCCTACCTTTTTTTTTTAATTCTCCCTCTGCAGAGTGATGGTGTCCACTGAGAAAGGGGGACTTAACACTTCCTTTTAATCTTTGCACAGCTCTTATTTGGGGGGAGTAAAATAACCCTTGCTGACATCATCTGATGATGAAGACGCAGAGCGCTTTTGTAGGAAAGGCCCCTGCAATCCTCCAGTAGCCATTTCAGCACGAGAGGACCTCATGCTGGAGGCTCAGGGTAAGGAAGCCAGGTTAGAAAACCACAGACTGCATCAGAGGGAACAGCAAAACAGCCTAGGAGACCAAATGCTCTCCTCATGTGCTGGGGGGGGAGAGAGAGAGAGACCATCACTTGTCCCATGGTTGAACACCAGCAATGGCTTTGCCTTTGTGGGTGTTGAAATAGTTAATGGCTTTACTCCTCATCTGTGCTCCCTGGGAAAAGAGCATCCACCGTTTTCCAATGTCCCTCTGCTGATATCCCACATTTGGAAGAGAGGCTCTGTCACTCGTTGCTGTCTTGTTCATTCACCTTTCAAGAAAAAGGTCTGCAGCATTTTTCTTCCTGCCCTTTACAAGGCAGGAAATTCAACTACATGGCATCCTTCACATGCACATAGTTAAGCAAGAGCACCACCACATCCCCTGACATCTCTCTTGTTTTTCTCAAGAAGCTGCACTGCACAAGAGTGTTGGGCTAAGACTGAGCAGTGCCCATGCTCGAAAAGCCCAGGGTCTCCGCTGGCTACCCCTCCCTTGTCCAGCTATACACAGTCCCAGCAGAGATTCGAACAGCCTGGGACCTGCTCTGAACTGGGACAGCTAATAACAGCTCCCATGGGGCTGGTCAGAGCAAAGTGCACCGTGCTCTGCTCCTTTCCCATGCCCCCACAGCAGGGGTTGCTGGGGCAAGGAAGAAAACTGGCAACATGGCTCTGATCCCACCACATGGCTTCCCCAACCTATGCTGCCCCTTTTATTTGATCATGAACTTTGACTCTGAAAGCCCCAATCCCTGCTCTGCACAGGGAGCTCACATCCGGCTTGTATGTTCAATAATCAAGAGCAGGTCAAATAAATACACTGGCATGTAACATTACATTTCAGGGGGGTGAAGGTGTATAGATTTTTTGCAAAACCTCAAATCAAGTGCCCTACACTGTTAGGGAAGGCATTTGCAGCAAACAAAGCACATGGAGAAACAAACCACAGGTAGAGAAGGGATTGCAAACTAAAGGCTTTAAAAAAGGGAACTACAGCAGGAACACAGTAGGCAGGAAGGAGCCAGAGCTACATGGCACAAGAGACTCCTGAAGTCCCTGGGAAGCAGCTAACACTACCAAAAGGGCTGATGCCTTTCCCCCTTTTCCTCTTTCTGCTACTCTCGCTAGTTCTTTTACCGCCGCCAAACCTAAACCACAACAATGCTCTTCCCTCCTACACAGCGCTCAGCAGTGGTTTTCAGGACTATGCAGTAGGCTTCGCAGCTTCCTGGGAGAGACAGTACCACTGCAAAACGCTGTGCCAGCCTGGAAAGCAGCAGCCCCCACATCCTTTTATGAGCCCCGTACCTGCCAAGAACAGGGAGCTCTACCAGCAAAAAATATTTTTTACTTCTTGTCACATCTCCCTCATACATCAGGCCTGGGCCCTGCAGGTGGGTGTAATCAAGAAACCACAGGCCAGAGTTAAGTAGTTATTAGTATTTTAAGGGGAAAGAAAGGTTTGAAGGAGTGAGAGCTGAGGCTTGGCATAATAACAGATGTGACCGACTCCTCTGGCTACTGTACTGTAAATCAGATAGGGCCTCACTGATGAGGCCTTTTTTAAGGTCTTACCTGGCTCCAGAGGGGCAGCTCTGTCACCCTACACG
>NW_010531844.1:647-1043 GCF_000687285.1 Phaethon lepturus | reverse complement strand
TGCGGCTGCTCCCGGCATCGCAAGGGTCAGCACCGGCCCGGATATCGGCCGGCTGGGGAATGTTTATCGGAGCTCCTGGGGAAGGGAAAAACAAAAACCACCACCCAGAGGAAGGGATATGCGTCAGAAATGGGCCTGCATCGCCCACCTACAGCCGGGCGGGCCGCGCTGTGGACCAGTGCGGCTGCTCCCGGCATCGCAAGGGTCAGCACCGGCCCGGATATCGGCCGGCTGGGGAATGTTTATCGGAGCTCCTGGGGAAGGGAAAAACAAAAACCACCACCCAGAGGAAGGGATATGCGTCAGAAATGGGCCTGCATCGCCCACCTACAGCCGGGCGGGCCGCGCTGTGGACCAGTGCTAGCCTGGCGTTCCGGCAGCCCCTCACGGGGGGGC
>NW_010531844.1:0-219 GCF_000687285.1 Phaethon lepturus | reverse complement strand
GTTGCGCTGCACTGGGCCGGTGTGGCCAGGGGCTGCCAGGGCTTTGCCAGCCAGGTGTTTACTTCTGGGCTTGGAGAGCTCGAGGGTGTAGAGTTTCTCTACAGTGAGAAGTGACAGCAGGCTATGAGCAAGTGAGCCCATTGCTGCTGTCTAGGGGAAGGCTGCAGGATGTGCCCAATCCTTTACGAGACATCAGAGAGTCCACATTACTCATGGCTG
>NW_010531843.1:0-238 GCF_000687285.1 Phaethon lepturus | reverse complement strand
GAAGAGGGGTGCTGCTGCCTTGCCTGTTTGCTGGGTCTGAGTGGGGTAAAAGCCAGAAGGAAAAGCTGCGCGGTGATTTTTTCTGGCCGTCCTGTGCCGCGTTGCTCTCTGCGCTGGGGTTACCCCGGTGCGGCCAAATCCCCTTCCCCTGTCAAAGCCTCCCAGGGCTCCCAGAGCCGCGAGCGGCTCCAAGGATAACCCCGGGATCGGCGGGGGCCCCCCCCCCCCCCTTCTGTCG
>NW_010531842.1:0-313 GCF_000687285.1 Phaethon lepturus | reverse complement strand
GGGCGCCCAGTGCTGGGGGGGCACCCAGTGCTGGGGGGGCACCCAGTGCAATGGGGCGCCCAGTGCCGGGGGGCACCCAGAGCCGTGGGGCACCCAGCGCAATGGGACACCCAGCGCAATGGGGCATCCAGAGCCATGGGGCACCCAGTGCAATGGGGCACCCAGGGCAATGGGGTAGCCAGTGCCGGGGGGCACCCAGAGCCATGGGGCACCCAGCGCAATGGGGCATCCAGAGCCATGGGGCACCCAGTGCAATGGGGCACCCAGGGCAATGGGGTAGCCAGTGCCGGGGGGCACCCCGAGCCATGGGGCA
>NW_010531841.1:96511-96736 GCF_000687285.1 Phaethon lepturus | reverse complement strand
TGGCGTGCCGGGCGCCTTACTGGTCAAGAGACGTGCCTTCACTCATGCGCAAAGGGCCTTGGGTCTTCAGTAATTCCTGCTAAATCCTCTACTGCCTCTTGGCTGGAGCAACGAGGCGCATCCCCGAGCCTTGCGAGGTCGCACCAGGGTCGCTGGAGGAAGCCGGGAGACGGCGTGGCGCCCGCGGCTGCGCCGGGGCAGGCGGCGGCTCAGCGATGCCCCGGG
>NW_010531841.1:84475-96477 GCF_000687285.1 Phaethon lepturus | reverse complement strand
GCATTTGCATCCAGCTACCGGGGGGCGCGGAGTGACTCTGCTCCCCACGCGACTGCGCCAAACATGCTACAAAACACTCTTTGAAAGGGTGGGCTGATAAAGGTCTGCGTAAACCTGACATCCTGCACTCTCGTGCCGATAAAGCTTTCCAGAGCTATCTGCCGTGCTCAGGAGTCAGCTCTAACCCCGGCTTTAGACGGAGGAATGGGCCTGGGTTTCTGAGGGCGAAGGTTATGCTGTCATCGGAGCCTTAAGGAGCCCTGAGATTTCCCTTTAAACCCTCAGTTAATGGGAAATCACCGGCAGGGGAGGGACTCTGTGTTTTCCACCACTGCCTCCACCCTGACTGCCCTTTGAACAAAACCCAGCTGGAAGATGAGGGGAGGGGAGGTTAAAGCAACATATTGGGGGAGAGAGGGAAGAAGACAAGAGACAGGTGGGCACCCATGGGGCCAGGGGCCGGGTTCCTGAGCACCCAGGCGCTGTGGTGCTGAGTGGTGTCTGACCTGCCTGCGCTGGGGGAAGGAGGAACCACTCCAGGTCAGAGCTGCATTAGGGATCCCAGGAATGGAGTCGAGGGGAGAACTTGGACCTTGAACTGCAGCAGTGTCAGCAGGCCTGGCTGTGTTGTTACAGGCTTCTGGTGGGACCTAGGGTGATGTGAGAGCTCTAGCAGGTGAGAAGAGCTGAGCTTATGGGGAAAGACAGTTCCTTATCAGGGCCAGGAGCTCTGCAACGGGTTGCCCCGTTCATGTGGCTATTTCAGCCCTAATACCCTGCTGCTGCAGCTCAGCCCTTCAGCGTGCAGCAGAGCTCGCAGCCCCAGCAGAAGGGGCAACTGAGTTGAAGAACTGAGAATGAATAAATGAATAACGAATGAAATAAATTAATAAATATCCTGTTCCTTTGGATGGGGGATTAGAGGTTTTCTACCTGTTCTTACTTTCTGCGGGCAATGCCAGCCAGAAGCTGATTCCTGCCCCTTCCTTGTTTGAACCAAGGCTGGAGATGAACGTTGGGAACCTCTCTGTTTGGAAAGAGGTCATCATCTTGGAGCTCAGTCTCACTAGCTCCACGGAGAGGAGAATTCAAATGATCAATCCCACTTACTCCCCATGGAGGACTATGTGCAAATCAGACATTGCATGAAATCTAAAAAAAAAAAAAAAAATCCATTTCTAATTTTTCTTAATTTCCCTTGTTTGCCAGCCAAAACTGGAGAACTCTACTTGTCCAGGCTTCTACTTAAGGCCTTCTTTTCTAAGATTCATGAGGGGAAGAGGGAGAGGTGATGAAACGCATTGGAAAGCTCACCATCTCGCACGGGAAGAGGCCAAACAAATCTCAGTGACACGCCCAGACCCCAGGCTGCTTTCTGCCCATGATCTCACTCCCTTCGGAGCTCAGCCAAGCTGACTTCATGTGCTACGCTATGCCCAGAGGCAGCTTCAGTCTTTATTACAATCCTTGTCACTTTTATGGGTTTGGGGAGTTATGTCCTTCCACAACTTCACATTAGCCTAGCCGCATAGCTGAGTTCGCATTATATACCTTTGTAGTGATGCCGACATGCCACCTTCTATAAAATCATGGAATTTAACTAAAAGCCCTAAAAAAGCAAACCCAGACTCCTTGTCTCAGCCGCAAGAAGGTGGTCTTCTGGCAGTCTCTGAGGGACTGCCAGAACAGAAACACTAGTCGTGAGTTTCTTTGCTGATTTCCTCCTGCCTTCCTCCTTCTCCTGTTGTCTTCCCCCTGCCCAGGGACCCAAAGCAGATGTAAGCACAGGTCTGAGCAGCAATGACGTACCATTGCTGCCTGCCATCTTCTGGGTTCCCCTTCCTTTTGGAAGCAGTTGAATTCATGTCAATGTGCAGCATCAGTTTCAAAACTCAAGACATCAGAAACTCAGAGTTTCCATAAAAATATGTCTGATGCCCAGACTTCAGATCATTTTGGATGGGCTTTGACAAAGGTCTCCATCTGGGGGCTCTTGGAGCTGCTTGAGGACTAATTAAAGAGCTTCCATCTGTGACCTTTGCTAAAAAGTCACTCACAGGAAGAACTGGAACACAACGGTACCAGAGGCAACTCTTTTCCAGACAGTATTTACCCATTCTGCATCTGCAGGCTTAGTGATAGGAACCTGTTGTACTGTAAATATTTAAAATGCACAAATCAACTCACAAGAAAATATTCCTGGAAAAGAGTGTTGCACACTCACCACTGTGGGTTCATTTGGCCTTTGATTAAAAAAAATATATTATTTCTGAAAGGGAATGATTTTTTCCATATACAGTGACAGACTGCTACTGGACTCTCCTGTTACTTCTGGTTTTGTTTTTCCCATTTCTGTTGTGATTTTAAGGAACATGCAAGCGTTTGCCTGGGCTTGCAGGTAAACTTAACCCTGCAACAGAAACTCAACAGCTTCCTGTCTCATTTTCTGCAAACCAAAATAGGAAAGAGTTAGAACACAAAGAAAAAAGCTATTAACTCTCCCTATGAGTTAAACGGCACATAAACCTCAAGAAGGCACATGAGCGAAGATAAATGGGCTGTTGCAGCGTTCATCTCTTTTGTGTGTAGTAAATTATTGTGTGTAATTCATGTTTCCTGTCCATAAATGCCACAGGAACTTGAAGACATGGAATCCATTCTAATTTAGGAAAAACAAAAACAACTCCTTTTGAGCCCATCTGGAACTTGTTTTTATCGTAATTGTTTTGGGCTCAGTAACGAGTTCAAGATCTAACTGCCCTCACTAATTGTTTCAAGAATAAACAGATGCTTTGTTTAAAGGCGGCAGCTCCCATTTTGCCCACCACAGCACTCTCCGGGGTCGCAGGATGAAAGGAGCTGTGCGCCATGTCAGCACAGGCCTTAACGAGCATTGGCGCCCTCGCCAGGGGTGCTCACCCCCGTCAGCAGCTGATGGGGCAGGAAACCAGCCCCCAGCCACGCACTTGACAAGTGTCCAGCCGCTGACATGTGCCTTCTGTTCTTTAATGCCACTGGCATTTTGTTTGTAAATTCATCTGATGACCTTTTGCAATGTGTCCTACTGTGACGAGTCATACCTGGTCTGATGATACATAGGCACCTCCTCCAGCTGGGCTATAGGACACACAACGGGGAGAGTTCATTCCCCGGCTACCTAATGCCAAACCCCTTGGCTGGAGTAATGCTCCATCCCCCTGCAGTAGAGCCCCGATTCTTTTCTTCATTTGAAAACAAAGATACTCCCCTCTCCACCCACGCTGAGAGAATCCCCCCACCAGGATATGAGACTATGCAAGTTCTGTACAAGGTCTCACCCACTCTAGTGCTCCCCAAGACACGCCACGCCTGAGATCCCTGTCAGCCGTGGTGTAAAGAGGTCACTGCATGACTTATGCCCTGGCACTAGAACAGGTTCAAAAAGAGCAGTGCTGAGCTGCCCTACAAGTGAGCCTCAACAGCCAGCGCAACCTCACTGGAAGGTTATTTCAGCTCTCAGACTCAGTGCTCGGTGGCATGGACAACAGCCAAGAGCTCCAAATCCACCACAGTGTAGTCGCTGAGTTTCTACTCCAGTTTTGGAAACAAGGCTCCATAAACCCGCTGTGTGTAGATAAGCTGTTAGATAATCCTAACTGCCTGAGGCACTTGAAATGTTTACTTTCCAATGTTTAATGGGCATATATAAATTCTTTCTCCTTCATTGAAGGATTTCCTGTCCCAAATCAGCTAACTCTACAGTGTGATGGCTAAAGTCAGGAGAAGGTGAATCATACAGAATTGGATGAGGTTTTTTATTTGTTTGTTAGAAAGAAACTAAAGATAGGACTTAGACCTCAGCCCTCCAAGGACATGTGGTTTGCACAGGGTTTGCTGTAAATCAAAGTTTATGTTATTTTTATTTCCTATGTTTTTTTAGTTCAAAAATATAACTTTGCATCTGACATATCATGAGAAAGAAGATGTCACCTAAATCTCCTTGAACAGAGCCTGATCACATATCCAAATAAAGCACCTCTTCCAAAACAGCTTCTGGTCATGAGTTGAAGACATCAAGCAAAAAAAGTCTGTCTCTCTGCACAGTTATTTTTTTCCAGTGCTTAATCATTCCTGTTAAATTCTTCTGCCTTGTGATCTGTCCTCTACACCATAAGTCACCTCCCACAGCTGTCAGTGGGGAATATCCTTCAAGGGCCTTTATTTTGTAACATCCATTTCATAAGCACTGTGGCCAAATCAACAAGAGAACTGAAAAACAATGCTTGTTTCTTATAAAAAGAGGTCTATGTTCAGCTCACAATAGCAGCACATACAACTGAGCATGCTCTCAGCTGTTGAAGACCTCTACAAGGAGTCAAAAATGGTATTTGTACTTTGGTTTTCACCAGAGGCAGGACTATGTGTCCTAGTCCAGTTGCCTCTCAATAAGCCAGGGGACAGCTCTAATAAAAAGCTCTATCTGAAGTGAGTGTTAAATAAGAAATCAGGATGAGTCTGACGCTCTGACACTGTTGCACATATTTTCCTCTCCTCTGATGGGCACATTCAGCGACATTTACTTCCATTTGGCACAGTCTAAACGCCCTTCTCTTGCTCGCAGGAACAGACATTTTGCTCAGCCAAGCATTTTGTTCTCTCTGGCCTTCAGGTCACCCAGTTTCAACTAACTGCCTGCATCAGTGTCTGATGAAGGAAGGAAAGGGAACAGTTCAGCCACAGCATGACCTACAGCTCACAATGGACTGAGAAAAGGCTATTTCAATTATTTTTGGTATTTTGGGATTTCTCAGTTTTCCCAGAGAAGCTCTGTTGCTTCTCAGGAGGATAAAAATGTGCTGCTTATCCAAGGCACAGAACATAGAGCCATTCTTCTGACATCCAAAAATCCTAGCTGGCGAGGAAAAGCAGCTAGTTCCCTTTGGCTGTATCAGCCCTCGTGTCCTCAGAGGACTCGGCTCCCATGTATCTCCTCTGGTCTGGAAAGCATCCCAGTGGCTCTGTGTGGTATCAGAAGCTCCGTCAGCATTGATTCCCTGCCCTGAGAAACCTCTGCAATGAAGCCCATTTCCTGGAGTTCTTATACAGAACTTGAACTTACATAAATTGTGGGTTTTTTCTAAGGAACATTAGTGAACTGTTGGAAATGAGAATACTGGTGTCACAGCAGGGCACTCATTTCCTACAAAGAAAATCCATTTTAACAGCTAAGTTCCATAAACATTCCTTTCACCATAAAAACAGCAGACCTGCTGGATGTTTCTTGAGAAAGCTGCTTGTTTGTAGATGATGTTATTTTTCTTGTGTGTTCTGAGCAAGTCCTGCAAGAGTCAGGACAAGCAGACAGAGCTATTTCATATTTCACTGTGATGGTCCTTGCAGGAAAGAGAGGAGGGTTTACAGAAATAGCCAGGCTAGAGTTTGGGAGATAGCCAACAACCAGCCAGGGAGCAGCTCCAGATCTCTTCTGCGATTTACAGTGTGGCATTTGTAGGGAGAATTCACGCTGTAGATCCAAGCCTCACAGATGGAAATGGGGTCCCTTTTCTCCTCTTGCAGTGTAATTGCAGTTGGTCCAGATGATCCTGGGGTAAAAACAGTCTAAAACATGGGAACCTCTCAGTGCATGGCAGATCAAAGAGCACGCGTTGATGGTCTTTCCTAATGGCAAGATCACTACTTACTCCTGCAGTCAGGTAATTACAGGCAGAGACTGCCATCACATTCTCCAAATAACTACTCTCCCATGCTCATGGCATCATATTTCACCTTGATTATGACAGGTTTGAGTTCAGTGAAAAAGTATTTGAGGGAAGAGGGTGGTAGGTCCCCGCAGTGGTGCTGGAAACCTGGTGGGTTTATGTGAAGGCTTCCAAAGCCAGGAGTTTGAGTAACTACAATGTGGTGGTTATAACCTAGTAACAGACCCCAAGACTGGAGATTTCTCATCTATACCGACTGTGACTCTGAAATTGTGAGAACTTATCCCAAGGACTGAACATTGGGAATGCTTTTTTTTAAGGTGCAGCAGGAAGCCAGTTAGAAACACAACCAATATGAACATCTGTCAGCACTAAAGTGTGAGTCCTATAGATGCTATGTGGGAGAAAAAAATCTATCCATCCACTCCTTATCAAGGTGGTCATTACTAGAAAAGACAGAGGACAACCTCCAGGAACTCCCACTTCCAGCTAGCCAGGTGCACACACAGATCTAGCCACAGCAACAGACAATTTATGCCCCTTCTGGAACAGGGAGGCTTGTAACAGCCTGTGCCACAATCCACAGCATCTCACTGCCTACCCACAGGAATTCACTCATCTCTTGGAGCTGACATAAGTTCACTTGCTATTTCCCTGCTCTGACCCGAGACTGGCATAGGCAGTTGCTTCACTTCATTGCACAGCTTGCAAGCTCTCTGGTTTAACCCCCACATAAAAGCACCAGGAGTGGGTATTGAAGAGAGAGAAGGTGGCTCTGCACAGTTCAGGGAAGATCAAGGTGAAATAAGGAGAGGTTTGAGGAAAGCCCGTTGGGATGCCCAGCAGAAGATGCTAACACATCCCCTGACAGTACCTGCCCTTGTGCATTTGTGTCCAGTGCCTCTAGGATTTTCTTTGGACTGTGATGAATACTGCCTTCATCTTCTGTTAAATAGAAGAATGTGCACATATTTGCCTTGGAAAAATAAGACAATGCAATGGTCTAAGCAGGCAGTCCTTGACCAGGTCATTGCAGAAAGATGTATTTTTATGTTTGACTGTGACAGAAATAAGACAGCTGGATCAGATTCATGGTACTCAGGCCCAGGGAACGATGGAGACCAGACTGTCTGGGTGAGCTGCATGCCTTCACTTCTTATCCTACTAGAGATATGCTTTGACATGTTTGCCTCTGTCTAAGGGGCTAGAAATGGAATAATCCCCATCTACCTCAAAGGCTTCCATGACACAGCTCAGTGACTAGAACAACCAGGGACACTCCATCTGGTAGCCACAGGCTGAAACTCCTGTATACCATCACCTGAGGGGGCAAAGACCCGCTCTAGGTGGTCCCTGCTTATAAGATGCTAGGAAAAAGGAGAAAGCTCTTGCCTAATAGAGAATATGTGTTTTTCTTCCTGGAAGAGATATACCTAAACCTAGTCTCATTCAGAATAGACAGGAGGAAGAAGTTAGAGCTTTCCTTTTTGAATATACATGAGTTAACTTGTACAGTTACGTACAGTTATGTCTATTTCCCCAACGAGCAAGTTACCGTTTGGGAAGCTGTTAGAAGTAGTTCTCTCACCCCTGCCACAGCCACAGGCAGCAAACTGCTGGCACGTTGGATTCAGAGCCCAATACACGAAATTTTGTACCTCTCCTGCCACTTAGCGGCCGCAGCCGATGCAGCACCACATCCCTACTTGCACATTCAGGAGAATACTTCTGCGAGGCGGAACAGGTTTGTATTTCCGTTCAGGTGTAGTAAAACCTGAGTAGGGACAAAGAGGCATTTAAAAAAAAGTTTCACTTCTTTTGAATACTTTGAAATCTGTCAGGCCCCTCACAAATTGCACTCTGCAGGGTGAAAGGATGTTGAAATACCATGATTACTCCTAAAGGTCAGATATTTTGTGAAACAGCAGCTTTGCTGTTATTGCTGACAATACAATATGCTTCCATCTCTGCTAGGCCTCATCTCTAGAACTGACAGGGAGTGCCTTTCTATTTTACAGAAAGAAGCAAGCCTGCCATTGCTGTTACTGCTGCCTTGCTGCCTTCTGTAGCTTACCTGGAAAAGAGAACCATTTCTGGAACTGTAAACAACTACTACATGAGCCAAACCCATTACACAAGGCCTATCAGCTACTCTGTCCTGATTAAATGATGGGTAGTTAAAAAGGGAAGAGTATAAATCTCACACGCTAGTGAAAGATAAGCCAAAAGACAAAGATGAAAGGTCAATGAATAAGCCACTATTACAGTGGGATTAAACCTTTTCAACTCATTAGAATTTAGCTGGAGCCTCTCAGGGGTAGAGGAAGGGCTTCTACTGCACAGAGTTACTTAATTTTTAACCAAGATATTAAAAAAGAACTGGGTTTCAATTTTGTACTCCCAGGGTGTTACATAAATCCATGGAACGAAGTCTTCTGCACCATGCCTCTGAAGAGCTATGGCGAAGCTCAGCTGATTCCTTGATGAACATCTCCCAAGCACAACTTGGTATAATCATCCCCCGTTGCCCTCAGAAGGGCTCTTCTCTCTGCTCTCTGAGGCTGTAGGGAGAACTAGGCTTAAAGAACAGCTGGATAATGCTGTGCGAGAGGGTGACAACGCAAAATGAGCTGAGAACATTTTGATCAGGTACTCGTTCTTCCCGCAGCAGCCTACTCTCCCATGCCCACCTCAGTACTAGGTTTACCTGCAACGCTACATATTACATAGATACATTAGATATTATGTAATAGGCACTTTAGTATAATATATAATGTAATACGTATTATGTATGATGCACTTTAGAACGACGTATGTAAAAGCAAAGCCCTCTTCCTCCTGTGAAATGAAAGCCAGAGGTGATCAGTGACAAAATCGCGTGCTCTAAGTGCTGCTGTTTGTTCTATGCCAGGCTATGGAGAGGGAACAGGACTGCAGCCTTCTGTGCATCAGTGTACAGTCCCTTGTCAGCAACAGCTGGATTGCCTGCATGTCACCAGGACATAGACAAGAGTACAGCAAAAAGGGCTTGGCATAATGAGGGATTTGAAAGGTTTGGGGTTTGTTCATTCCTGTCACTGACAGGACCAAGGAAAATAGTCCAGTTTGTCTTTCAGATCCTAGATTGGGTTCCAGGACAAATACAGTCACAAAAAAAAGCTGTGGTTTACTTCTGCTTTGATCACACTTATCACACAAGTGCTACTGGGCAACTGTGCCAGATGCTTTGAGAGGGAATTTATGCCATAAACCATACTGGCCTTCAAGAGGATTTAGACAGCTCTGGATCCTGCAGAATCATTTCCCCAAACTGTCATGTACTTTCAACAACATTAATTGAACTGTCTTGCTAATGAACGTGCAGCCCCATTTTGAGAATGTAAATCAGCTGGCAAAACACCTGCCAAGTCAAGTGTCTTATCCTAATGTAATGGGTGACTAAATACACATTCCTATGCTGGAGATTTAAATAATCCTTCAGAGCACTGCTGAGAGTACCAGAGGCTTTGGCAGACAGAGGAAAACCTACCAAAGAGGATGAACAAGCTGCAGAGACTGGTAAAAAACATCTATTTTACTATTATTGTTGGCAGATTTTTTTTTAATTTGAATTTTTTATAAGGCTGTGTAAGTACTATCAGGTTCTTGTAGAATTATTTGTTCAACTCATCACAGTCCTTGGGATAATGCTGACAGACTAATGGCTCTCCTGGCAGCTGTATGCCACCACTGTGGCTTGGGACAATAGTGCAGAAGCCAGGTGTTAAAGGAAGGTGTAGGAAGGTCACCCTGTAATTACAGCTCAGCTCTGAGCACAGAACTGTTTGGTGGCTCCTGAAGGCAGAAGCAAACCATTTTCCTTTAGCTCATGACCACAAAAGAGCTCTGTGATACAGGACTTGATAGGGGATGTACTCTGTAATGAAAGCAGGGAAATGAGCAGGAGGAGTGTTACATTCCTAGGTGTTGTGATTAAAAAAGAAATGTGCTATTGTAGGGAGAGGAAATCTGTCTCACTTGGAGAACTGGAATAACTGGGAGGAGCAGACGTATCGGGTGCACAATCCTTAGCTCAGGTCTCAATAACAAGACAGGGAAGTGGTGTAGCCAAGGAAAGTGCAAGTGAAACATACCCACTGCTAGCTGGGACAGGAGAGAGCTCGGCCTCTTCAAGCTGCAGGGCTGGAACAGTCTGGCTTCATTTCTGTCCTGGGACAACATCCTGTCTCAGGCTGGTGTGGAAGTTATTTACAAGAAAAGGCTTTGAGGGGAGGAAAAATTTAAGATTATTTGAATTTGTGATTTTAGAGCTATTGTGAGACTAGGCAAAACTTTCCTTTTCTTTGGTAGATGGTTCCGTAAGAAGGAAATGAGCAGGTAGAACAGAAAGAGCTCCCCAGCTTTGGGTTATCTAAGTTCTTCTCAGGGTCATGGGGTCAATCTAGCGTGAGGTGCTAACTGTTCACTAACTGGTGAACAGCCAAGCCTGAGCATGGGCTCCTCATGTCACCAGCAGAGCTGTCCCACTGGGAGGTGTTTGCAAGCAGAGGGCTGGCAAAGGCCATCCTGGCCCTGGGCCAATGAGAAAATTGTGCAGGAGGTGTCAGGCTAAAGGCCAGGGGCCCCAGCAAGCTCAGAGTAGTCTTGAGACATGGGACAGTGCTCCCAGTCCAAAGACACCATCAGGGCACAGCTTGCCAGACACAGGATCTCTCATATAGATGGGGAAACCAAAGGCACAGGCACAAAATAGGTGTGAACCGACAAGGATGGAGGGGTGACACAGAGAGACACCAACCAACAGGGTAGTGTGGCTGCAACAAGGAAGGGATGTTCACTGATGGTGAGGCGAATGTGGAGACATGATGCTGCTCACACTCAGCTGTGCTCCTCTACAGAAGCTATAGGTCAATTTGAAGGCAGAATCACACAAGAAAGTGTCCAGGCAATAGTGGCAAGAATGACCTGAGGCTTACAAACATGACAGAGGAGCAAAGATCAAGAAAACTGTTTAGAGAGTTTCTACACAGTGTCCCTTGTTCTCCACAGTTAGCCTCAGTGTTGTTCTGATGTGGGATACTCATTTCTACTATAACATTCAGGGCATCCTACTGCAAGGGAAAAAAAAATGCATGTTTTTTGCTCTGCCAGTGAACTTTCAGTTGCCATACTGTGTCAGCCAGGACAGCTTATTCTACACCCTTCAAAAAGTCAAGAGACCTCACTTTTATACCAACACCCTGATCCCATCATGATGCACGACGCAGCTCTATTCACCTGCCTGTGCTTCCGAAAGCATAGCAGCGGTGTTAGATGGCAATATAAGCAATGAGCAATACTGATGAAGAAATGACCTCAGGGAGACCAGAACATGGCATAGGAGCCACTGTCTGCCACATATTTCGCCTGTGTTATAATACTGAAGATGAAGAAAATATTCTGGCTGAGTATGTGATTATAGGCTGCTAAACACAAGAATATTGGCACGACAAATTGGCGCCCGAACAGGGACCTCGGCGACCCGATAGCGGAGTCCGAGAGCCACGGTCGGCGGAGAAGTTAGAGCGGTCCTGTAAGCAGCGCAGGAGGCGGAAGGGAATTCATTCAATGCATATAAATGGCCATAAGAAAATCCCCCACACCACAGAGAAGCTCCCTCCAATAGAGCTTAGCTAGAAATGAGGCAGAGGTCATTAAACTTTGGCAATTCTTCTTGAATAATTCATCATGCAAGTACAAGGTTTTGTAATGAATTGAATTAATTGAAGCTATAACATCAGTCTCTACCGGTATTTAGTGTTTCTGCACTGACTTTTTGTAAGCATACATGTTAAATATTAAACCAAGACACTTGCAGGCCATTCCCCAAAGCAGTCCCAAATTCTTTGTGTATGGCAATGCATTACTAATACTGCTTTGCAGTAGGGGGAGATAGTTTTTAAATTTGCGTTGTTTTTTTTTCTGTCTTTGGCACTTCCCATTTTACAACAACATTCGTAGCCTATTCTAATCTTCACTTCACACCACTCAGAGTGTGAATTGGACCAAATGTCTGTCGAGCCATTTTATTCTTTTCAAGGAAGCCATCAATTTTCTATCCATCTTATTCAGCTTCAGAGCAAGATCCTGATCCTGACAATATGTGCCGCTGGGATTGGAGGCACTTTCCAATATGGTTACAACATCTCCATCATCAATGCTCCAACTTCAGTAAGTACTGCTAGTCTGACAGCCCCCTCCTGAGACAGATGCTTCCTTAGTGTCCTCAGTCCGGCTACAAACTGGCCTGCCACTGAAAATACC